>NC_056725.1:971617187-971917187 GCF_019279795.1 Protopterus annectens | reverse complement strand
TTGGTCTCACCACAGCCCCCAGGGTGTTCACCAAATGCATGGCAGAAGTTATGACTCACCTGCAATGTCTAGAATTTCAGGTGTTTCCTTATCTGGATGATTGGCTCCTCACTGCTACCACCAGGCAACAACTTATAGAGGCACAAGATTACACCATGGCATCCTGTGCTCAACTAGGCATCACAATAAACTTTGAAAAATCTGCCTTGTTGCCCTGTTGATCTATTACATACATAGGAACAGAGCTAGACACAAGAAAAATGATTGTAAAATTGCCTCAGGAAAGAGTTTCCATTATTCGACAACAGGTGTCACTTCTCCTGGGGAGCAAAAAGAATTCAAGTCAAATATGTTCTTCAAGCTCTAGGGTCCATGGCAGCAGTCAGTCTTCTTGTTCCCTTAGCACACTTTCATATGAGAATCCCTTAGTGGCTTCTTTTCACACAATGGTCCTACCAGGAATTACCCATGTCTCACATGATGCTAATTATGGAATCTTGCAAAAGACACCTTTCCTGGTGGATGGTCTCCCCACTAGTGACTCAGGGAAGACCTTTCATGGAATCCCATCAGGTTGCCACAGTGACCACAGATGCTTCCCTGATAGGGTGGGAGGGGGCATTATCTAGGGAAGACAGTCCAAAGCACTTGGCAACCTCACGAGTACCACTTGCACATCAACGTCCTGGAGATGAGAGTGGTGCTCCTAGCATTGCAAGCTCTTCAAGACTCTCTCCCTGCCGGGATTATTGCAATATAGACGGACAACATGTCAGTGGTTTGGTACATCAACAAACAGGGCGGAACCAGTTCTTACCCCTTGTGCCGAGAGGCTCTCAGACTGTGGCAATGGGCGATTTCCTCCCAACGTTTTCTGACAGCAATGCATATACCTGGGACATCCAACATAATAGCGGACAGGTTCAGCAGGGCTATCCTCATGCCTCACGAGTGGTCTCTGAAACAGGAAATTGTGGATCTTATTTTCCGCAAATGGGGCCAGCCTTGCTGCTGTCTCTTTACCTCTCCCCTCAACAACAAATGCAGCAGCTACTTCTCCCTTGTTCCTCCTCCAGGTCAGACACCCAGGGATGCTCTAGTCCATGATTGGCCTCAGGGAATCCTTTATGCATTTCCCCCCTTCCCCATAATTCCAAAAGTCATTAAGAAAGCAAAATCATTGGGTTGCAAGATGATCCTCATTGCCCCCTTTTGGCCTCGACAGATTTGGTTTCCATTCCTTCACCCCCACCTTCTAGCCCAGACTTGGATTCTGGACCCAGTACCGGACCTCTTGATTCATCAATCAGGTGGGCTACACCAATCCCTCCAATCTCTCAAGCTCACAGCTTGGTTATTCCACTTCCAGTCTTAGCCAGGCTCCCCAATATTTCCCCAGCAGTGCATTATATTATTGCTTCCTCCCATAAGACAACTACAAGGAAAGTTTATGCTAGCAAATGGAAAAGATTCTCCTACTGGGCAGAATCCAGGAATTTAGATCCTTTTACAGCTCCTGTACATGAGATTTTGGATTTCTTAGCAGAACTGTTTCAATCTGGTGCAGCTGCTGCTACCATCAGAGTACAACTAGCTGCCATTTCAAATTTTCACATCGGAGTTTCTAACTCAAGCATAATGTCTCACAAACTCTGTAAGGCCTTCATGAGAGGTACATCTCTAGTTAGACCCCCAGTGAAAGAGCCCCTTCCACCTTAGGATCTCAATTTGGTTCTGGTCTCCTTGATACTGCCACCGTTTGAACCAGCAGCATCATGTTCTTTGAAATTTCTCTCTTGGAAAACTCTCTTCCTAGTTGCTATTACTTCTGCTAGATGTGTTTCAGAACTTCATGCACTATATGTTCGCCCTCCAGACCTAGTTTTTCACAAAGACAGAGTCTCTCTGAGAACCAACCCATCTTTTCTACCTAAAGTTTGTTCAGAACACAATTTGAATCAATCCATTGAACTTCCTTTTTCCCTAATCATTCCAACAAGGCAGAATACAGATTACACCAACTGGATGTGCATAGACAACTGCATTTCTATCTCCATAGAACTAAAGAGATGAGAAAATCAGATCAGTTGTTCCTTTCATTTGCTAACAACAAACAAGGCCTTCCAGTTTCTAAAGTAACCTTGTCAAAATGGTTATCAGACACCATTGCCCATACCTACCATTTGCGACAAAAGATCTTCCAGCAAAACCCAAAGGTCATTCAATCATGTCAGTAGCTACTTCGGTAGCGTTTCAATCTAGATTGCCCAGAGATTCAATTTGTGCAGCAGCTACTTGGGCAGATCCTCATACATTTATTTCTCATTACAAACTAGATGTGGTCTCCTGGGGCAGGGTTTTCTTTGGTTCCACGGTTCTGAAGAGTGTTCCAATGAGCCACCCAGGATTGAGGTGTTAGGGACGCTGTCCCATCCAGCAAGAATGAAGGTGAGATTGGAAAACTTAACTTAAAGAAGTTATGTACCTACCATAACGTTCCATGTTAGTTGTCCTTCATCTCGCCTTCCTTCTTATGTCCCTCCCTCCTTCCCCCTTCCTCGAGAATTGAGAGGAGTTTTTTCTAAGGTTTCACTAGCTAACTTGTTTTGTTATTAGTTGCTTCCCAAGCAAACCATGACAATTTACTGTATATTCAGGTTTAATAATAATGGATTATCTTCTATGATTATGTCTAGTGTGAGCTATCTCATACGAGATCTGGGTAGCTGACTCTGGGCATTCTGGGATAAGGGGTAGCCTCGAGCCAGTAAAGAGCTCTCGAGCTATAGAAAGTGGCCAAGTCAGAACCGGAAATCAGCTCTGAACCCATCCAGCAAGAAGGAAGGCGAGATGAAGGACAACTAACATAGAACATTATGGTAGGTACATAACTTATTTTTTTGTAAAAGCAGAGAAAGGCAAAGAGAACAGTGGTTTGGATATCTGTGCAGAATAGCAGAAGACAATCCAGTGAAGAAGATTTGGGACAAACAGGAAAAAGGCAAGACAAAACAAGGGTGTCCAGCAGAGATGGGTGGATTGTGTGAGAGAAGGCCTATGACAGGCAGGCATAGCTGTCAAAGAAGGTAGGAGGATAACAATGAATCAAGTCAGATGTCGACAGTGGACACGACACACTGACCACATGTAGTAAATGGGAAAAGGGGGTTGATGATGATGATGGTTAGGGGGGGCATCTTTTGTAAAAACAGTGCAGTGATATTTTAGGCGAATTTAACATTAATCTGCAGATCTTATTTATAAATGTATGAAGCCTGTTGCAGTTGATTTTTCACCTCATCAGTCAACAGATGGAACTCCTTATCCATGGGTATTCTAAGCACACTTTCTGCAGTGAAGATTCATCTTCTGTATTAACAGGTGAAAATATTAAAATGTTATTGCTATGATACTCTTACATTTATTACAGAGATTATCAAGATGGCAAAAAAGATAAGTTATTTATCAACTTGGAAGCCTAGACATTTGAATTACTTGAACTGACTGTTAAGACACCAACTAATGGAGAGGTAACAGATAAGTAATGCAAAACTTGTGACAGGTGTTTTGTTGTGTCAAAAAAATGACCGTCTTTTTGATGTTTGTTGTCAGTCATGAACCAGAAAGAAATATCTTAAAGTAGGTTTTTAGTAAAGCATATACAACTAAGGGCATGAATTGGTTGCCCAAATAACCATGTTTTCAATGTAGAATAAGATAGGTAAGACTAGCAGTTTGTATTCTAAAAGAATTAATGAAAAAAGTAGATTAAGGATAGAGCCCTTTGAAAGACTGACACATTTTATTTGGAGCAACAGATGCAACATTGTTATGTGTGTGTTAACTAATTTAACTGTACTTCGCTGTGAGTCTATGCTGGTATGTTTTGAAAGCACACCTTTTGTCCAGCTGTTCGTGCTTTTAAACCAGTCCATAGTTACACTAGCTCTGAAACCTTCAGTTCTTTGCATTGTTTTGGACATTCTTCTTCTTTCCACTTTCATTTCTGGTTGAAATATGCTTATTACTTCACTGCTTGCATTGGCTTCCACTGTTTACCTTCTCTTGTCAGGTGACCTCATCTTACTCATCCATCTTCTACGCATTGTACGTGGTTCTTACTATTTATACTATCCTAAATACTAACATAATTAGCTGCCCAGATATAGGTTGCTTCCCTTTAACAGTTATATCTTACTTCCCTTCATCTTTCTTCTTTTCTATAACCTGAAATTCTTAGTATCATACCTTAATTATTCATATACTGCAGTGTGGCTATAGTGTTACTTATACTTGCATTCCTCCTCCACTCGCTATCATTGCAGATACTGTTGTTACTTAAATTACTTTGCCAATGTTATTCGTCTCTGCCTTTCTGATAGCTTATGTTATGCTCTAGCCTTCTTCCCATTCTTTAATTGAAAATATCGTCAGCATACTTTGCACACACTGAATTCAACAGCTGGGGCCTGTACCCTTCCATGACCATTTTTTAAACACCTTTATTGAATTGCCATTTGTGACAAGGACAAACTTATATTTATATAAAAGAAAACAAGCCACATTAAATTGTTCACAGTTACAAACATTATACAGAACATATATTATTTTGTATAATATAATCAATCCAACTTACATAACTTAGTCAGTTCCTGTCTTCTCTTAAATGTCATCTCCTCCAAAACATTTTTCTACATGCATTGTTTAAACAACTTCAATTTTTTTATGTAATTTGCTTCTACTCTTTTTTAAATGTCCCATTTCCAGTTCTTTTATCTCTGTTACAATATTCATTGCTTCAAGTACAGCTGGTTTAGACTTTGATTTCCATTTTCTAGTAATTGCTTTTTGGCAGCCACCAGAATTAAACTTAACAAGGCCTTACTATATCTAGGCAATTCAGATCCTGTATCCCAGGTCAAAAAATGATTTCCTTACTAACATCTATTTACTCATCCAGTATTTCTGGCACAGTGCTCTGCAGGCAATTTTTAAAGTCTGCCAGCTCATTTTACTCGCAAAGCATATGCTCCTAGTTACATCTTTCTTCTGCATCACACCCCTCCAATGTTTGCCATGTACCTGAAGAAAAATTCTTTGGAGTTTGACTGGTGCATACAAATACCTATGCAAACACTTCCAAGCAAAAATCTCAAATCTTCTAGACTTTGTTGCATATTTGGGAGCCATGCATGTGTCCTCCTATTATTTCTTCATGAATGCTTGCTTATCCAATCTCTCTTCCCAATCTTTTCTAACCTCCTCTGATTGATTACTATATTCACCTTGCAATATTTTGTATGCCATACAAATTATCCCTCTTTTAACAGAAGATTTTGTTCTAGATTCTACAAAAAACTCTACCAGGGCTAGTCTTTCACTTAGGATTTCTCTGTCCCTTTCTCTTTGCCTAAACTCTGATATCAATTCCTGATAGGGAAGGCAGTATTCTTGGCCTCTTCCCATTCTATTACATTTCCCTCTCTATTTATTTGTTCCCAGTACATTAGTTCCTTTGCGAGTTTCCTTCATTAACTTCCAGCCTCTCTTGCCTATTCTCTGTACCCCTAATTGCTGTTATCCGTACCTGCAAAATTTCCTTTTTTCATTCCCCCATTGGCTTAGTTCTTAGAATACTTTCTACTACTTTATGAATATAATGTTCTGTATGACAGTTGTTATTCTCCTTAAGAATCTACAGCCAAAATCTCACTCTCTCCTTATTTCTTGAATATTCTCCCTGCTTCATCATCATCTCTTTTCACTTTGAATTGTAGTTTTCTACGTGTGTTATGCATAAGAGCCTTAACTGTGAGATCTGAAATATCCCTTTAAATTAGGTAATCCTAAACCACCTTGCTCTATTGGAAAGATCATCTTATCCCACTTAATTCTTGCCCCCCCCCCAGATAAAATCCTTCAACTCTTTATTAATTACCATCCACAATTTATCCTATGGTTGATAAAAACATGCCTGACCTGTGTATAAAACTAAAGGGACTGAAAACATTTTTACTGTTCATATCTTGCTATCCATATCCATGAACAACAGTGTCCAGTTTCTCAGTTTTTCTATTATCTTAGCTGCCATAACAGAATCCTTTTTTAATCCACACTCTTAAATACTTAATTTTATCATGTCCCCATAAATATGGGTATTGCTGAAACAATTCATCTGTGGGTACATAGTTTACAGCAATATCCTTTGGTTTATCTTCATTAATTTTATATCCTGAAAAAATTAAAACTGTCTCAGAATGCTCCACAACACTGATATGTCCTTTTCTGGTTTTATCAGGTACAAAATAATATTGTCTGCAAATAAAGCAAATTTTCTTGATTACCATACCAATTATATCCTTGAATTTCTGAGTCCCTTTATTTTTTGCCAAAGGCTGTAAATATAAAGCAAATAACAAAGGGGAAAAAGGACACATCCTTCCATGAACTTAACTTATTTAATGATAAAAGGAAAGGACTGACCAACACAGCTTAAAAACAATAAAATGTTAATAGGTAAGCACTTTCATGCCCATGGGAGCTTAATCAGACCATAAAACACAATAAAACACAGCCTGTTATATACACATCCTTCCATGAACTTAACCTATTTAAGATAAAAGGAAAGGACTGACCAACACAGCTTAAAAACAATAAAACTTTAATAGGTAAACACTTTCATGCCTGTTGGTGCTTCATCAGACCATAAAACACAATAAAACACAGCCTATTATATATCATCACCAATAAGTCAATAAACCAAACCATGTGATTTCAATGCATGTTTTAAACGTGCAACATCATTTAAGCCAAAACTCTTATCGGCCTGCATGGTAATAACCCATCTCATCTCAGCATATTCTATTTTATTAATCCAAGGTGAATGGTGGTACAATTAGTGCTCAAAAAGCACTAGTAACAAAAGATAAAGCACTAAAGTTGCAAGTCAAGTTGCGAGTCCAAGACACTCTTTATTATATTCTATTTTATTAACAAGATCGCCCCTTCTCAGATATTTAACAATAAGTTGTTAGCACCAAGAAATGAAATGCATGTGAACCACCATGTAAATTAATATACTTGGCTAGAGCATTATTTATTTTATTATTTTTTATTTAACATTTGTTTACTTGGAAAGTCCGACTGGAACATAGCCCATTTTCAGTGGAGGCCCAGGGAGAGATGCTCCAGACACGTGTTTGGAATGTGGGAGGAAACTAGGGCATCTGGTGGAAATTGACGTGAATGCAGGGAGGACATGCAGACTCTGCACAGAAGGCACTACATTAGATGTTTTATTCTTCCGTATATCATATACACTTTCTAAAATACATTCCTTCAAAGAACAATTCATTTTCCTTATATAAAAACATGGACAGGCAGTGAAAGATACTAAGTAAACTAGATCTGTGCTATTGCAATTAGCAAATAACTTTGGTGTATAGCGTTTGCCTGTATCCGGATGAATAAAATATTTTGTAGGGTATATATATCTGCAAGCATTGTAGGAATGACATGGATATGTGTCTACACGTTCAGACATCTTATTAATATTCTCATTCCATTTATTATAGCAAAGCTGTCATTTTAACGATTTGTTGTTTTTAAAACAAAACTTAGGTTGATCACCTATGACCCATTTAATTGTGTCATCAGCCACAAGAATAGGCCAATTCATCATTATTACATTGTCAACCAGTGTAATGAGGAACACTATTAATATTAGATCTTGCAATAGGTACTTGTGAATGCACGTTACTTAAGTCAGTGCTGGATGAAAAATATGGTCTTCCTCTATTATCTCTAACATAATAGAGTTCTTACATAAGTCCATTAACATCCATTTCAGAGTAACTTCTATTGACAAAATCATTGCATAGACCTACAAGCACTTGCTGAAAACAGTCATCATCATTACTGAGTCTAGATGTCCTCATGCACTGACCTTTTACTACATTTTTATAGATATAACCAGGATGCATACTGGATTGATGTAACAGACTATTCTTTTTACATGATTTCCTATACATGCTTGTTCTAAAGTGACCATCTCCTGTTTTAGCAATATTTACATCCAAAAAATGAATACTGACAGGGAGCAGTTCAAAGTAAACTTGAGAAAAGTTGTAGTACTTTCAAGATAGCATATAAATTCATGTAAAGGTAGAAGGGGGTCTGCCCACAACAAAAAAAATCATCAACAAACAGCTTATAAATTTTGATATACCTAAAAACTCATTCTCGCCTAAAACATTAGTAAATTCTCATTGTGCTAGCAGCATGTTTGCGTAGCTATTAGCATGAACGGTGCCCATTGCCACGCCAAGCTTCTGCAACAAATTGCTCAAATGACAGTTTTACTTTAAATGAAATGAGAATATTAATAAGATGTCTGAATGTATCAGCAAGTATCCATGTCATTCCTTCAATGCTTGCAGATATATATGCTCTAGAAAATATTTTACTCATCCAGACACAGGCAAATGCTATACACCTAAGTTATTTCCGAACTGCAATAGCACAGATCTAGTTTATTTAGCATGTTGCACTGCTTGTTCATGCTTTTATTTAGGGAAAATGAATCGTTCCTTGAAGGAATGTATTTTAGAACATGTATATGATATACAGTAGAATAAAAGACCTAATGCTCTAGCCAAGTATATTAGTTTACATGGTGGTTGACATTCATTTCATTTCTTGGTGCTACAACGTATTGTTATATATCTGAGAAGCAGTGATCTAGTTAATAAAACAGAATATACTGAGATGAGATGGATCATTACCATGCAAGGCGATAAGAGTTTCTGCTTAAATGATGTTGCACCTTTAAAACACGCATTGAAGTCACATAGTCTGGTTTATTGATTTATTGGTTGTGATATATAATAGGTTGTGTTTTATTATATTTATGGTCTGACAAAGCCCCAGCGGGCATGAAAGCACTTACATATTAAAGTTTTATTGTTTTTAAGCCATGTTGGTCAGTCCTTTCCTTTTAACGTTGAATTTTGGTTTTGTTTGGACTTGCCTTTATCCATGTTCTAGCTTTCTGTATTTATTTAACTTAATCTATTTAATGCCTGTAACCTTAGACTGTTTGGATGCTTATTTCTTCCTCCCACTTCTCCGCCCATCATTTCATCATCTTATTGTGATACAGACAGTAGTTCTGGCCTATCACTATCTCATTTTCCTTATTAACTGATGATTATAGCAACAGTTTCTCCTGACTCAACTCCTGTTACCCAGGTTAATATTGGTTTTCTGATAAGTAAGGTTGATGAAATTGCAGCCTGCATAACTGAGTACCCTACTAACCTATGTGTCTTATCAGAAATAAAGCTAAACTAAAATATGGCTTACCTTTTCTATTTTTAGAAAGTAAAATTGACAGACCATGGCAGAGAGTTATTGTGGTAGTACTGAAACTAAGAATTACTTGAAAATGAACCTGAATTATGCCTTTATTCTGCTGATCTTTGCCTTGATAGGCTAGTTGCTAAAATCAAACTGGTGAGTAAAGAAAGCTATATGCTTCACCAGAGTATATGCCTTTCACATTTCTAATCAAAAATGCTAAATATCTTCTCCATGCTCTACAAATATGGATGTCTAGGAAGCAGTTGGCTGTCTAGGTCACTGACTGAAATAAATCCCCCACCAACAAGCTCAGAGTGTAACCTTACCCAGTTAATCACTGACTCACTGTATCCATTTCCAAACTGTAATGTACATCCTTGCTTTTAGATCGTGTATCACAAACACAGTATATAGGGAAATAAACAAACGTTGAAATAAATTAACTTGTGAGTGACATTTTGTGACAATTTCATTTAAAAGAAATCTCTTTCAAAAATTTCTTTCACTGTAAACAAATACTTTCTTAAATGGTAAATAGATTTGAACCTGATGCTGAAAAATGAGACAGGTTCTAACGCACTTCGGCCTGGTCACCTTGTTTTACCTTAAAAACATTCCCACTTATGAAAACATAAGTTCATAAAAACAAAGTCAATTAGATGACAAACACTTAAAAAGGTCAGCTTAGGCTCATTGTTAACACAAGGGGCAGGATTCACGAAGCCTCTGTATAAGAGATACAAGGCTTACACGGAGGCTGCAGTTAAACGGAGTGACGTCAGCATGTCATGCATATGCATGAGGGCATGCTGAATCACACCTAAGGCTAACACGGTCCGTGGAAGACAGTAGGGGGCGTGTCCATAGGCCGAGCCCTGCAAGCGGACACGCCCCCAGAAGAGTAAAAGTGCTCAAAGTAAACACCCACGACAGAGGCCATGTAAATGTGAATAAACACAACACAACACATGCCCCCGCAGACTATGAACATAAAATATATAAATGAACATGTTATATTTTTTTTTTAAATTGTAAAGATGTTTGCCCGTGAGTGCTCGTTTTGCTGGCGTGCCCGTAGCTTAGCCACAGTTAGCAGTCAGTGGAAAAGCATATAAGAACTAAATATGCAAAATAAGCCAAGAAGCAATAGCGTAGCGGTAGAGACGTCGGCTAAAGAGCAGGCAGTCATGGTTCGAGCCCCCGCAACATCAATTTTTATTTTTAGTAAAATAAGCACGAAACAAGTCCCTGACAAATATGTACACATATAAAATTATATTCTATGTAAAATGTAATGAAATAGGCCATTTATTTTGAAGAAATGTGAGATAACAAAACAATAAAAAATGCCAGATGTGCCTATAGCTGAGCTACAGTTTAACAAGGTGAGTGCATTTGCCCGTAGGTGAGCAGTGGTTTAACAGGTGTAAAATGAGTGCCCGTAGGTGAGCAGTGGTTTAACACGCTGAAACTGTGTGCCCCTAGCTGAGCTGAGTGTAAGATGCGTGCTAACAGCCAAATGAAGCGTAAACCAGCGTACCCCGTTTGCGCGGAGCTGCGCACCGCGCCAACAAGCTAACCGACTGGCAACGTTGAGCAAGCTGTATCAAAACTGCCTTTACACAGAAACACCCTCTAGCCTGTCTAGACAGTCATAAAATATAAAAAGCAGTGGCCAGGTTTGAACCCAGGATACCATGCACCATAGTCAAGGTACTGAACCACTAAGCCATGACAGCTGTACTTAGAAATGCAGTAATAGCAAATATATAGGAATGAATAGAAAGTGGAGCATGACAAAGCAGGTTTTGTGAAGTTGATACAATTCCAAAATGGCCAATCACAGATAAGTGCGGGAAAAATGGCATATATAAGCCCCATAGACGGGAATACACAGCATAAACAATTGTAGAAGTAACTTGCAGCCAGAATGTTAGGAGTAGGTGAGGGTAGTTGCTTTCGAGCACAGAGGTGGGGCGTTGAGGAGTCCAAATACATGGTCTGGCTCCTAGTCCACAATCATGAGGCCCAACTCATGCAGGGCCAGGTCCTGTGGGGAGCATATAGGGCTGAGGCATGGGACCAGTTGGCTCATGATCTCACCAGTGCCACAGGGATTCCAAGGACTGGTGAGCAGGTCCATCACCACCATGCGGACCTGAAGAGATGTAAGCAGGACCAATTGAACCTTTGGATCCAGGAGGCCCGGCAAATGCCCAACGCCCCACTACTGAGTAAGTTACATTTAATTATGTATGTAAGAAATTAAACTAGCTGATATTATGGAGATGTGTATTCCAATATTACTTCATTTATATTACAGCTGCAGGTGTCCGTTCTGCGAACCGCAGAGCCTATGGCGATAGGCTGGTGTGGCTGCGCCACCAGGCAGGTCAGTAATCCACTCCCAGTAACTGTAAAGAAATATAAAAGTATGACAGTTAGCAAAAGAGTGCAGTGTAGTCACTAAGTAATAAAATGTGCAAGTAACAGTGTAAGAGTGTTTGCAAGTATTGCCTGATTACAAAAGTGTGTTGCAGTCTGTAATCCAAACAGATAAATGAAAATGCCTGAAATAAAGTCTGAAATAAAGATGTCTCAGCTGTAATATAATAGTACACAACCTGCAGCAGGCTGAAAAGTACAGCTGCAGAAGATGAGCAAATCACATGTGTGAAATATATCCCTGTTGAAATACTGAAACATGACAGAAGTGAGACTGCTGTAAAGGATTGTAATAACTACAGGTAAAACATGTCAATAAAGCCTAGAAGGAAGTACCATCCTGAATAGTAAAATGAAAACAAGTGAGACAGTGTGAGAAAGAGTTATGAATCCACCAATAAAGTAGTAATAACCCCTGAATAAAGTATACTGCATTCAGTACAGAATGAAATGAATGTGACAAGTAGAACCAAACTGCGAAATGTGTTCAAAGTGTTGCTGCAGCTGGAATGTGTATCCCAAAATATGGATATGTTGCTCTCAGTCTGCAATATGCAGATAGTATGATTGTCTGAAATACCAAACATCCACAGTTGTCTATAGCTATATAAAGCAAATGTAGCAGGATGATGTAGCTGAACAAAGCCAGATATGAACGTGTATGAATAAAAATAAAATGTATACTGATGTAGCAGTAACAGTCCTATCACCAAATTGAAGTAGTTATCATATAGGAAACTGTAGTTAGAACAGTAGTGTGTATATATCTGCAGCTATTAGAAATGTACAGCATATGAATTGGTATTCGAAGGTGTTAATAATATTTTCTTCACCCCACCCTATAACCACATATAATCCATTCCACGTGAAATTGGTATGTGCAATCACAATTAACACCCCTGGACATTTGTCCTGTTGGGTCATAAATATTTGCATGTACGTTGATGCATCTGCCCTGTTCATACATCCAAACCTGATTGCCTGTTGCCATCAATCAACCCTGCATGTTGTTGGACTGTGTATTGCTGTTTAAATTATGCATGTGTTATGCTCGCTGTTCAATGGTGTGAATATCTGGGTGTTTGGTTAATGGGAATACTAATGCATGCTGTTACAACTAATTGCGAATGGTATTGTATGTTACTAACCCAAACTGTCATGACATAATGCAAAACATAGGACGACAGGGAAGGCGGGTTCCAGCGGACCCACCTCTCCCACCTCAGCTGGCGAGTGCACCTGGCACTAGTGCCCAGTCTGGACCCTCCTCCGGTGGCCCTGTGCCACCTGTGAGTGGAAGTGCTGCAGGGGATGGGGCCTCTGCAAGTGTGGCCGGAGGAGAACCACCACTCACCCTCCGTAGTGTCCAGACTGTGGTACGTAGGGAGATCCGGGACTCTGTTCTTGGGCCCCTACGCCAGCTTGAGGCACAGGTGGCACAACTTACGGGCATGACTGTTGCCCGGCCTACACAGCTCCCAGCACAGTCCCGTCCTGGGCAGTGAAGGAACAGTGGCAATTGCCCATGGGTGGGGATATGAGTTCCACTGTTGCCATCTGTGGGCTCATGGGCTCTGGATATCCAAACATCCGTCCCCGTCAATTGAGTAACCCCCCCACACGTGTCATACACCGCCCCTGTATGCGTCTTGTTTGTCTTGTCTGTTGACCTACCCAACCTACCTCCCCAGCTATACTGACTTCCTTCACCTGACATGCCACTCTCACCTGAAAAAAAAAAAAAAAAAAGGGCACTTTGTACCCACAAAAAAATTACGCCCCATACATAGCTGCCCATTCCGCACACATGTCTGCTGGACATGGAAACTATCAATTACAATTGGCTGTACAACAAGTATTATTGTTGTCCTGACACCTCTCTCAGGGGTGGAAGGTTTCAAATGTCACACCAAATTACATACATATGCACAGCTGTTGCTGATGAAGAAATGGGCAGCTATGGGCCTTACCTACATCCCTCCTGCAAAACCCAAGCTTGTTTCCCTACTGTCTTACCCTCTTTCTGACCCCTTTTTCACCACTTTCCTGTCTCCCCATTTTCATTTCTTTCAAAGAAAATAGCGCGGGTGTGCACCAGAGTAAGCACTGTTAAGCGGTTGTAAGTGGGTGTGCGCAAACCTGAACGCCAGTGCGCATGTGGGAGCTCCGCGCAAACCAGCACTAACCCAGTTACAACTGCTTAAAAGTGCCTTAGTCACTCTGATTGACAGGTCCTGTAGTCAGTTCAAAAGCAAAATAAAATCCCACTGGCAATCCTGAACCCAGGACCTTGGAAACAGTAGTCTGCATGACCTACCACTAAGCCATGACTGTTACGCAAGAACATTGTGCTAAAATAAATATATCATGTAATAGTAGGAATGAATGTAAAGGGAATATAGGATGTGTAGTACACAAAGCATGTCATTTATACTTACTGTCAAAACTAGTGGATTTCCATAATAGTAGTGTGTGAACAGAAACAGCCATGCTAGTTGGTAGCTAGTAGGTAATAATATCAGTTAATGTACATATATAAATGTATGTATATTTACATATATATATATATATATATATATATATATATATATATATATATATAGTTGTAGGTGTCAGTGTGCATACACACTTACTACAGGAAACAGGAGAGAGGAATGGAGAAATGTGAATCTACAACACAGCCTGAATCATGAGAGAGATACTAACCTTTACACTCACAGAACAGTGTCCACAGCATACCAGCATGGTCGCCGCCCTTACAATCTGAAAGGGCAACGCCTATCTCACATACCCTTTTATAGCACTGTCCTGAAATCACAGTGAGAACTGCAATCAGTACACAACTGGCTGCATGCAATTAGCAAATGCTGGCTTACAATTGGTGCAGAGGCCATCACATGGACTTATGCAGATACCTACAAAAGCATCCTGTACTCACACTCCACACATGCAATACTTTCATTGCACTGTCTGGAGGCAGACAGAGAGAGAGAGAGAGAGAGAGAGAAAGAAAAAAAAAATTAAGAACACAAACAACAACACACGGTACACAAACTAAGTTGATGCTGTCAGCAGCGTCAGTACCAAGCTGTGCCAGCAGCAGCAGGAAGCTGTAGTAGCAGTAACGCAACCAGCTGCGACAAACACAGGTAATGTAAAGTAACAAGTTAATAGTCTGCATACTGTGAACCCTCCATATGTGTCATAGGTGTGTATCTATAGGTATGTCCATGTGATATGTTGTGTTAACGTAGTTTCACCCAAAGGGGATGACTATACATTACATGTCATTCAGTGTTAGGCCATGATCCTGGCACCAGTTTTCCGTTTCAGTGAGGCCTGTCTGTAGGATGTGTGTCAGCTGGTGTAACGACTATGGCGCTTAGTTTGCAGTCATCTGGGAACTTTGTCATCCACAACCCGCACATGTTTGCTTTTACATCTGAGAAATAAATGCCAAACAAGAGGGGTCCTAGGACAGAGGCCTGTGGGATACCACATGTGACTGGCATTGAGTCTGACATGGCTCCTACAATATCAATATTATGGATTCTGTATGTCAACCAGTGTGCAACCCATCATGTGACATATGTAGTAACATGTAAGCTAATGAGCTTGTCTATGATGCCTGAGTGGAGTACTGTGTTGAAGGCCTTAGGCAAGTCCAGGTAGGCTGTATGGATTGCGTTGCCCTCATCAATGGCTGTAGTGACTGTTTTGAAAGGTCAACCATGTTCAAAAGGCAGGATCAGCCCATCACAAAGGCAAACTGGCTGGGAACAAGTGTCTGCAGGTATCCAATATCGCTGTATATGTGTCCCATACTGAATCATTCCATAGCTTTGCAGACCAGGCTGGTTAAGCTTATGGTGCGGTAGTTCCCAGGGTCAGCAGAGGTGCCTCCTTAGTGGAGTGGGACCACTGTTGCTGTATGCCAGTGTTCAGGTACATATCCCGTAGTATGGCCAAGGTTAACTATCAGTCTTATATGCGGTTGTATGTCCTCTTGGAGTTCACGTAGCACACATCCAGGGATACCATCAGGTCACATTGATGCTGTGTGTTCTGCTTTGCTGAGGGCGGCCCTCACCTGGACATGTGAGATGATAGGGAGGTTACATTCAGCTGTGATAAGTATTTCTAAGTGTGGGAGAGAAGGAGGGGGGATACGTGCACCGAACCTGTCTGCAAGAATGTTGCCAATATCTGTGTGTTCTGTGAATGTTAAGTAGGTGTGTAGTAACTCAGAGCATATCTGAGGCATTTGGTCCATATGTGTAACATAACTGAAGAAGGCCTTGTGGTTATCTATAGTGTTCGTGGCCATTTCCCTCCCAGAGTAGGCCGTGGATGTTGTTATGAGAGACCGTAGCTTATTACCAGTGCTGATCACAGATGCCTTCCCTTAATGTGAATCTGCTCTGTCCTGCAGTAGCCTCCTTCTATCGTTATACAATCTGCCTTTGGCTGGGGTCCACCGGACAGGATGCCTAACCTTTGTGCATAGGGTCTGGGTTAGAAATGTGTGTGCATGTTCCATGCATTCTTTGGGATGTCTGTGGGAAGCATTTGCAAAGGGGTCAGCAGTGTGGGTTGTGGCTTCCACTGGCCCAGTGGGCTGCATGGATATCATGTCAGTCCTAACAAGTGAATAACTGTCTAATCACATACATATCAAAGTAGTCTACTGTGCTGGTGGTAGTGGTGGTGGGATATGTATATCCAGGCCGAGTAACTTGTGTCCACATCACACTAGTGGATGGCGTTCCACATACAGTACCTTGGTATGAACTCCCAGAGTGAGGTTGTGCATTGGACCCATTGCAGTATGCTGACCGATGGGGCATGCTACTATGTTGTATGGAATGTGGCAGGTATTGTTGCACAGGTGTTGGCTGAGCACTGATATCTGGCCATGTACTTGTGTATCCACCAACAGACACACACATGCTACATATGGGAGTAGTAGTATATCACTACAGTTGAGTATCATGTATAGTATGTGTGCCATATATTGCTGACATAGTCTGCTGATATCCTGTTTGTGTTCTCTTCCAGGGACATGGCGCGTCAGCGTAATCCTGCCTACTCTGCAACAGAAGATGAGGAGATACACCAGAGCCTGGTGCGGGATTATGACATACTGTTTTCCCGCACCAGCCAGAATCAGCAGGAGAGGGCTGCACTGTGGCAAGACCTTATCCGTAGGGTAAATGACATTGGCACACATAATAGGACATATGAGCAGGTACGACATCACTGCAGTGATTTAATCAGAAATGTCCATCAGTGTGCATCAGATAGCCACAGGCAACAGGTTGCCACAGAAGGTGGGGTGGCTACACATCCCCCCCTCACCAGACTGGAGGGGCTACTCCTAAGTGTTGTGGCTCCAGCCCCGGAACATCAACAGCAACACACCTGCATCATGATGGAGGCTGGATCCACACAGCAACACGACATGGAGCGTGCAGGTAATATGCCATATGTACACTTGACTGTTCTGTACACTGTTAGTTTATGCATGTGTAAGGTGTGTCCGTGGTATGTAGCTGTCAACATAGTATGTAATTGTGCAGGTGTGATATTGCCAATATCAGCAGCTGACGTGTGAAAGGCAAGTGGTCTACTACTGCACTGTATCATATGCAGTATCAATGGCACAGTTGTGCCCACTGACATTAATCTCCTCATTTCTGCAGGTCCCCCCAGTGTTACAGCAAGGCAGCCCATCCATGCTGGTGAGTGCATTTTAACAATACCTATAATAGTCCTGATAGTGCTAGTAATACCAGTGTAACTCAGTAGTGCTCTGTGTGTATACTGCGGGGTGTGCATGTGTGCATGTGTGCCTGTGTCCACGTGTGCACGTGTGCATGTGTGCATGTGTGCCTGTGTCCACGTGTGCATGTGTGCATGTGTGCCTGTGTCCACGTGTGCATGTGTGCATGTGTCCATGTGTACACGTGTCCATGTGTGCACGTGTCCACGAGTGCATGTGTGCATGTGTACATGTTTGCCTGTGTCCACGTGTGCATGTGTGCCTTTGTGCCTGTGTCCACGTGTGCATGTGTGCATGTGTGCATGTGTGCCTGTGTCCATGTGTGCATGTGTGCATGTGTCCACGTGTGCATGTGTACATGTGTGCATAACTGCATCACTGGTAACATTGTGTAGACATTGTAAACTGTGTTTCCTGTCTTCCTCCCACAGGTTCTGGTGCTGCTCTGGTGTCCTGCAGCAGGGAACCTGAATCTGGTGCCACAGGTACTGATAATGATGATATCTGTTTAATGGCACAGGAAGGTGTGTCAGGGTCCGTCATTGGTCAGCCAATTGACAGTACACAGCTGTCAACCCCATCATTGTGCACAGTCATCCTGCCAGTACATCCTATGTCATGATTGTCCCTAGGTGATGGACAGGATACAGTGGGCATTGACCAGGGTAATGTGGTATCTGTGGCACATGCTTCCCCACACAGCAGCCATGGGCAGGGTCCTGCGATGGTACCACACAGACAGTTGCCCATGGGTTCTCATGGGAGCATCCATGGGCGTACTGCCTCTGGCAGATGTGCCCAAAGAGGTCTGTCAACCTCAGCTATGTTTCGGGCTGTCATGCAGGCACAGTCGCGTATGGAAAGGTACACCAGACAGGGTCTGAGGGAGCTGAGAGCATGTCGCACAGCCATGACTGACAGTATGTGTGACATCGCGGATGCTATCCGTAATTTCACTGATGTCATAGACAGACGTTGTGGGGACATATTACAGCAGTTCCATAACCACATGTCCATGAGCCAGGGCAATGGTAGACAGTTGCGGCGTCGATGTGGCCGTATGCCAGCAACAGCAGCAGCTGGCAGTCGGCGCGGATGACAACAGGCCTGCGGATGCCCCCATAGTGCCAGCAGCAGCCCCAGCAATGCTGGGTCTGTGCTGTCATCGGAACGCTCCAGGAGACCACGTGCACGTGGCTCTGGACAGTCCCAACAAGGACCTGTGTCCAGTCAACACACTCCCGCTTCTGATGACAGTACCCAGTCTGGCTTAGTACCGGATATGGTCCGTAGCACCCCTGCCAGGCCCAGGTACCATGTCCGTGCCCACAGACACTGATCTGTATGACCTGCCAGGTGCAGTCTGTGGCTGTCCACAAACCCCTGTATATGGCAGCCATGAGGTGGAACTGTGTGCGTGCATACACACATGCGAAATGTTAACACCTAGGGCTACCACATACATGCACACACTGCACCAACAGTGCCCCACCCTGTACTGCTGTCCCTCACCAACACACATACACACACATGTCAATTGGTGGTATCAGTGGCAGACTCAGGCATACCTAATTCACACCCTGTGCATATGATGAAACTGTGCCACCTCCTGCAATCTCTAACATCAGTGCAAGAACAGGTAAACACGTTGCTGATGCACAGGGTGACTACATAGAAGTGTTTTAGTAGTATCATGTTGGTAACAGTACAGAGTGCTGATATGACTGTGTGTATATCCCAGTATGCCTGATGCAGTAACCTTATGACTGTCCTCAATTGTTATCTACACCCATAGTAAGTACCATAGTGTAACAGCTGCACATTATTGCATACCGGTGGTAAGGATGTCAGCAGATAGCCACATACATGGGTAGCACAGGGGGAAGCTAATGCAAGTAGTGATACGCAATGATGGACATGTACAGTAATGGTGGCAAGTTGCCCACAACGACTATGCAATGTGGATGTTTGCGCATGTTGATATGTGGGCAGTACCAATGTAATACAAATCACAATTAACTATGACATAATATCAGTTCTACCATGGACATCTGAGCTGTGCATTCCTGGGTACATGTTGATAGTGCCTACATATTTGCACTGTTACCTACTGTTAGTGTTACCTCTTCTTTGTTGTACAATGGACTACTTCCAGCCCTGCTTACTGTAGCTTTGTTTGCATGCATGTTCGCTTGGGGTTCCCTGGAACACTGCTTCCACCTGCAATGCAGAGTTACAGTGCTTCTATGGACTCCTAGTGACATCTGCATAGCGTACTATATGTATGTCAAGTTTCCACATGACAGAACATCACTGTCTGTCCTGTTCGCATGTACGTTGCCTGTGACACATTGCACATGACTTACCTGGCATTTACCCACATGTGCAGTCATATATGCCAGTGCTATGAAATCAGTAGCAGTATACCCACACGTACACACCTTCAGTATGTTGTTCCCCATTGGCCCTATGTGTTGGTAATCACCATGGCAATCACACTACTATGGTAGCATGTGCAAAGGTAACCTGTGAATCACCTCTATGGTCCAGTTGTGGTTTATGTGAGTCATGTGGCAATGTCACAGCTGCCACATGTATGCAGTCAACCCTCACCCCTGGCCAGGAATGTACAACACATGTGTGGGATGCCACCACATAGCCAATCACGGGACTGAGCACTCTGAACCCAGTACTGCCATACCCTGTCAGGTGGCATGACATACTACAGTGACTACAATACCAGTCTGACATAGACCCGCACTGACAGCAATCTGAACACACTGGGGCATACTTTGAGACTTAGAATAGCATCCTGCCTGAGCATCACACACCTCCGCAGCTTTCACACAGGCATACGTTATGTTGGAACAGAGCACATGCCACACATGGCACACACATCCCATGTGCCACACACTCACAGCCTGTAGGGCTACACAACACACCTGCTACAGATGTGTCAGGTACCTCTCTTGGCCGCTGCAGTGGGGTCCCGCTCAACAGGCTGTACATGGTGAAGGTCACAGTGATATGCCTGTGGGGCACTATGGTCCACCACAAAACACATGCATACAGGTCAGTCAGAGGCATGGACACATATGACTCAGTCATTGACCATGCCTCCCTGGACTACATGATAGGGAACATAGAAGGGATCTCTCAGCATGTGACATGGGCCAGTATGAGCCTGATCTTGGTTGCCATCATACCCTCACCAGGTATGCTACCACAATATGTAGGAAGGGTGTTCTATGTCTACATTCTGCTCAATCTCCAATGTCATTCATAGGGTATCCACTGTCTGTCAACGTGTGCTTACATGCTAGGGAAGCCACAATGATTTGCGAGGGGCAGCTTGCACGTGACACCCATGGGCCATTGTATATTGGCGAAGCCCCTTGATACACACATAGTGCCTTTTGCTGCAGGACATGGATTACATAGCCACCTCCGTGGGTATCACACAGGATAGGACACTAACAGTGATGCTACACAACACCAGCAGTGTACACCGCAAGATGCATGCACTGGACACTGTCCTCAGCACGGTGAACTGCAATGTCTGTGCAGTACCAGATTCCTGATTCACGGCTCACAGGTGCAACCCATCACTGCCAGGTTATACCTCATACCATGCCTGTTGTCCCCTACACATGTAACACACATGGACAGGGGGGTGGTATCCCAAGGCACCACAGATACACACACACCTCCAGGTTGTTGGCACAGCACAAAGCATCAGGGCCTATCCATGAGCAGCTAACAGTGTGTTGGACTGCCTTCTGGTTCATAGCCTGGCACACACAACCCTCCCATACACAGGAAACCCACCTATCCTCCCTAACAACACTGGCAATATGACAGTCTCAGGAAATGTCTTTATATGGCTGGACTGCATCCAGCCAAACATTGTGCGTGAGCATTACTGTAGCCACAACACGCTAGCTGAAAGGTTCCCAGCATGTGGTCACTGAATTGCAGTGGAATAACATGTTACCACTCCCACAACAGGTGGGAACATGCAGCACCTGTTCATCGACTACATGTAGACTATATGGCCCAGACCAGATGTGTATCCCCTGCTGTAGGTATTATACCATATACAACCCACACTGAATAGACACATACTGCGTGCAGCCCCTGCACAGTAAGACACAGTCATATTGTTATGCATTGCAAATACCATTTATCCACTCGAGGCACGTGTCAGGTATGGTAACTACTGCAGGTCACAGGTATTTATGTATATGTGTCACACACATACATCATGTGTGCATTGCCATTGCTGGTTTAGGCAATGGCATGCATTGTTATGCACAACAACCCACACAAGGTCATATTGTGTGACACAACCACACGTGGCAGTTGTGGGTTTCCAAAACATACCTATCTGTGCTCTGACAATGGTAATAGACCCAGTAGCGGAGCGCACTATTGGCATTACTGGCCAAGTAGCCCTGTTTGGCTGTACTGATAGTGTGGTGACATCCCCTGTGTTTACTGGGGGAATATGCAGCATCTGGTGTATTGTAGTATTTGCCAAAAGGATCTGTTCTCTCACACTTGCAATTACACCCCACACACACACACACACACACACACACACACACACACACACACACTTGCCATTTGCAGGATTCATACCCCTACCTAACTATGTTACAACATGTGAGAGAGACGCATTAGCGAAGCACACAATTTAGATTACTAGGAGGTTCCTCTTCTCCGGCTGTACTTATAGGGTGCTGACATCATCAGTGTTTGGAAAGGGTAATGTGCATCATGTAGTGTGATCTCCTGATTGCCAAAAAGCACATGTTGTTTACACAGAATTGCACACACACAAACTCCCCACATCCAAACACACACACTTGCCATTTGCAAGTTTTAAACTCCTACCTAACTATGTTATGACACTTGAGAAAAACGCATTAGCAGAGTGCGCTATTCGGATTACTGGGAGGTGTCTCTTCTCCAGCTGTACGTATAGGGTGCTGACATCATCAGTGTTTGGAAAGGGTAATGTGCATCATGTAGTGTGATCTCCTGATTGCAAAATAGCACCTGTCTTTCATACAGAATTGCACACACACAAACTCCCCACATCCAAACACGCACACTAGCCATTGGCAGGTTTCAAACTCCTACCTAACTACGTTATGACACTTGAAAGAGACGCATTAGCAGAGTGCGTTATTTGAATTATTGGGAGGTTTCCCTTCTCCTGCTGTACTTATAGGGTGCTGACATCATCAGTGCTTAGATAGGGGAATGTGCATCCTGTAGAGTGTTTTCCCAGTTGCCAAAAGGGACATTTCCCTCACACAGCCATCCACACACACTAACCCCCCTCCACACACACTGGGCAGTTGCAGGATTC
Organism: Protopterus annectens; assembly: GCF_019279795.1. Classification (NCBI taxonomy): domain Eukaryota; kingdom Metazoa; phylum Chordata; order Ceratodontiformes; family Protopteridae; genus Protopterus; species Protopterus annectens. The sequence continues at coordinate 971,894,223 of NC_056725.1, read as the reverse complement.
AAATCCCTACTTAACTATGTTATGACACTCGTGACAGATGCATAAGCAGAGCACGCTATTCGCATTACTGGGAGGGTTACCTTCTCCTGCTGTACATATAGGGCGCTGACATCATCAGTGCTTAGATAGGGGAATGTGCATCCTGTAGAGTGTTTTCCCAGTTGCCAAAAGGGACATCTCCCTTACACAGACTTGCACACACACTGGGCAGGTGCAGGATTCAAACCCCTACCTAACTATGTTATGACACTCATGACAAAAGCATTAGCAGAGCACGCTATTCGCATTACTGGGAGGAGTTCCTTCTCCTGCTGTACTTATAGGGTGCTGACATCATCAGTGCTTAGATAGGGGAATGTGCATCCTGTAGAGTGTTTTCCCAGTTGCCAAAAGGGACATCTCCCTCACACAGACTTGCACACACACTAATCCCCCTCCACACACACTGGGCAGTTGCAGGATTCAAACTCCTACTTAACTATGTTATGACACTCGTGACAGACACATTAGCAGAGTGCACTATTTGCATTACTGGGAGGTTTTCCTTCTCCTGCTATACTTATAGGGTGCTGACATCATCAGTGCTTAGATAGGGGAATGTGCATCTTGTAGAGTGTTTTCCCAGTTGCCAAAAGGGACACTTCCCTCACACAGACTTGCACACACATCAACCCCACTCACCCACACACACATACACTGAGCATTTGCATGGTTCAAATCCCTACCTAACTATATTATGGCACTTGAGGGAGACGCATTAGCAGAGTGCGCTATCCGAATTACTGGGCAGCTGTTCTGCACTTGCAGTATTTATAGGGTGCTGACATCTTTATTTCTACAGAGCTATGTACATCTAGTACTACCTGTCAGGTGGGGGATAGCATATATATGCATTTGCAGCCACCTACTTCAGGGTCAGATATGTACATCGCACTGCCAGGTTATGTTCTATACCATGCTTCGTGACCACAGGACCTGCAACACACAACACAACCAGTCCAGAACACCACTCCCACATCCAGGACACACACTTTGCTTCCCTGGGAACAGTGCCGGGATATGCAGGTGTTCACATACACCATTCCAGTTGTTAACATCAGGTACAGGCATCTTGTGTGTGGGAACTACTCAGGCCTCTACAACTTTACCCTACAGCCACTACAATTTGTGGGTCCATGTGCTATGGCAGAACCACTCACCACAGTCACATGGGGGAATACATATTGCACCTGTCCATCTGCAACATGGGTACTCACTGTTCCACACCAGAGGTAGACCACCATTGTTGATATCTGACCATTCCCACCTTTCCCTGGACATCCATATTCTATCCCCACCCCCAGGCAAGGTTGTCACTGCAAACAAACTGCATTTAGCACAAGCAGACTCTACACTTGTGAAGACTGGGGTGAACGACTTCAAAGGACCCATGCTGGGGAACTATACTGGCCACTCTGCATAATCCTTGACAATTGCATTCTATGAGCATGTGTAAGGTTTGCGTTGATCGTGCTATCCCACATATACCCATGACTGCTCCACAACAAGACACCTGTCAGGTGTACACCAGCCATATATGAGCCGTCCAACAGACAGAGTGAGCTAATACATTGCAGAGCTGTATCCCACAGAGGCAGGACATCTGTGAACAGTACCGGCATGACACTTCATTCCAACATAATCATCACAACACAGTGTTGACAGTGGAATTGTCCAGACAATGCAGATAGGGCTCCCCTCAGTCTGTTATTGACGCCCACTTACTGTTAGAGGTCCTCAGCAACCCTCTTCCAGCACACACCAACAACATGGATGTGGCTTAGCACATTCAAACCCTGGGATCTCCACTGTGCCCCTGCTTGACAGAGGCACAGCTCACTAGCCTCACACATTGCCTTATGTGACCTACTTTACAGTGGCACAGTAGCCTACTGTACTGGGGATGCAGATGCCAAGTACACTCTGGCTAAGCTGTCATTCCCTAGGGCAAACAGCCTAGTATTGACCTCTACACCCATATGTGTAATTGTCAGATGCACAATATTTGTTGCTGTTAGACTGCTTTCAGGTCTTTATTGCCATAGCATTCCCTGTTCCTATGAACAACTTGGGTATCTCTGGAAGATGTTTGAATATGAGGGCGATCCACTATATCACTTATGTCTCTGTAGTCATTTACTGTGTGCACTGGGCAGATTGCTGTGTTGTGGTTGGTTCCTGGAATGACACGTACAAATACCAGATATGTGTGGCCAACTGCTAAATGGAGATATGGCCTAAGTTTGTGAGCATGCCCAGTTCAGCCTTTCCATGGCATGTTGTCTGACATATGCCTCATTTATCAAAGTGTGCGAGCATGCCCAGTGTGAGCTTTCCATATGTTGAAGTCTGCAGTCCACCACATATTTGGGTGTGTGTGAACTTCAACAATATCTCACATTTATGGTTGTGTGTTGGGTGTCATGTTGTGTACTTACTGGCCAACTGCTTTGTGTTTGCCACAACAGGGATTATACTGTGCCTGCAGGGATTGCATGGGATACTTTGCATACAGTTGTCAACATCCTTTCATAATGACCTAACACTGTAGTACCGTATAGTGTACTGGTTCAGTACTTTCACTGTGGTGGACAGTATCCTGGGCTTTAGTCCTATCACTGCTTGACATCTTCATAGTGAGCACAACAGACTGTGTAGGGGCCAGTTGTGCACATATGACCATGTTGCATTATGTTCAGATATGGACTACCTACACCAGGCATGTCCAACATTGGTAGTGTATTCCACAACATAGGTGGACATTGGCAAACACTTGCGATGTTCCCTAGGCCATTTCTGATGCTAGTCACAGAGTGTGTTTGTCCTTCGACACACATTGTAACTGGAGTTTGCCATGACTTATGTCATGGTTAGTATACTGTGCCTCCGTCTACCTCTGACATAACAGTGATACCCAGGGTTAACCTACCATCTCCCATCCACTCATCAGGATTCCTCTTGAGGGGTGTCGATAGGTGACTCTCTGGCTAACCTGTACTGGGAGTTTACTCAAGAGTGGGGTGGCTTCTGTGTTATGGATCATTCTGTACAGCTTGTCCTATGTATGTCAGTGCTGGGGTTCAGGTCTCTCATGTGCATAGCTCACTGCCATTCAGATTGTACAAGGTGCAGCATGTTCATTGATTCCAGCTTGGACATGGCTTCATACATCAGGCACAGCTTGCCTCTGGGTGGGCAGTATGGCAGTGTGTGGAGCTGCAGTTTGTTTAATCAGGCAACACATGGCATCTGTTCATGCTCTTTGCTACTCCTGGTGGGGTACTGTTGTGGACTTTACAGTTGATGGAGGTGTCTGCTGAGGTATATCCCACAGGGGCTATAGTAGTCAATTGTGACTCTGATGAAGGATGACTGCAGAGCCACAGTGACCTCCCCTTATCTACATCTGACAACCTTCATGACTGGGTGGGTATATGGTATGTTTCTGCGAACACTACAGCCACATGTTTGTCCAATGCAGGATATCTATCACCTTGTGTCCCCAGGTCTCTCATTACATGTTAGGTACGTAATGGGTTAACACCTGTGTGGTAATTGGTGGGCACTTACTGTATATCCATGGTGGCTGTCTATACACAGTTCTGCAATTAGCTTGCTGACATGGCTATGGCTCCAGTTGTCTGTTTCTATGTGGCCCTTTTGTGGGTTGCTTGTGTCAGCTGTGGGTCAGATATGGTGGGCAGTTTGTACTCCTCTGCATACATGTTCAGTCACAGTCCTTCCATGTTGGCCTGTACCTATGGGACATATATACAGAACGGGGGAGGTCCCAGGACGAAGCCTTGTGGGATGCCACTCATATCTGCTTTGTAGTCTGACATGGATGCAGCATGTCTGACCATGTCAGTTCTGTCCTTGGTCTGGTTTGCAACCCCTCTACTGACATAGGGGTTTATATTTAAGCTGGTGAACATATCCATACTGAACTCGTAGGGTATTGTCTGGAAGCATGTGCACGGTCCAGCTACGCTGTGTGACCACATTGCCCTCATCAATGACCTTAATGACTGTTTCAAATGGGTCAAACATGTTTAGGGGCAGGATCTGCACTTACGACAGCCACACTGGGTAGGGTCCGGTGTCAGTAGGTCCACGATAGCTTTATGTCTGCGGTACATACTGATCCTTTCCATAGCTGTGCAGACCAAGCTTGTCAGGATCCTGGGGTGGTAGTTTGCAGTATCCATTCAGGCAACACCTTTGTTGTGAAGGACCACTGTTGTTGTACACTGCTCTTTGGGTACATATCCTGTGGTAAGGCTGACATTGGGCAGTAGTGTGATTTGGTATTCCATTATTCTTGGAGTCCATGTTGGCCTCAGCCCAGGACACCATCACATACCTTTGCTGCTGTGTGTTTTGCTTTGTAGATGATGGCTGTTACCTCAGCATCTGCAATGTCAGGGACCAGCAGTCTGCTGGGATAGATATTTTGCATTCTGGGGGGGGGGGGGTTTGCAATGAACCTGTCAGGTTGTATGTTGGCAATATGTGTGTGTGTTTGGTATGTTGTTTGTAATATCTGTGTGATTCGGAGCATATCTGTGAATTCCCAACATGGTTCCTACCATCAGTTGAGTAAGCCTTGTGATTATCCTTAGTGTCCTGTACAATTTGTATCTTCATAGGTTCATAGGTTCATAGGTTCATACTAGGCTATCCACCCTAGGGCATTAGTAAGCCTAGCCAGAGTGTGTGTGTCTTTTGCCCCTTGCTATGTGACTATTATGGCCATTTATGATTTTCTTTACTGTGCCTCTGTCTGGACATGACACAGTGAAGACCCCCAGTGTATATGTACGATCATCCATCCACTTGGCAATATTCCTGTTGAGGGGTGTCAGTGAGGGGCTCTGCCTAACATGGATTGGGATCCTGTTCCTGGGTGTGGGGAGACTCTGGGTTATGTATCTGTCCCTCCAGCACATCCTATTTCATTATGTGTTGAGGCTGACATCTGTCACTCTCACAGCTCCAATGGCTTTGATTTCCTGGGGTGGAGCATGTCCATTACTCCTGTGTTGGACATGGCCTTGTACAACAGACATACAATGCCTCTGTGTAGGCAGTCTGTGACTGCATTCAGCTGGGGTGTCTACAGCCAGGCAGCATATGACATATATTTGACACCCTTTATCCTCTTGGTGAGGTACCTTTGAGGTCTTCCTAACCGCTGCAGGTGTCAGGTGCGGTACATCCCATATGAGTCATTATACTAGATTATGGGTCTGATAAGGGAACAGTACAGGGGCACAGTGACCTCTGTTGATGTAGATGTGAATCCTTTCATGATACGGTGTCCAATATAGACAGTCTTCCTAGCCACATTGGCATTGTGAGTGTCACATGACAGGTTACTGTCGACTTGTGTCCCTAGGTCCCTGATTACTCCTTGCATACATAATGGTTTACCACCTATGTGGTAATTTGTGAGTACCTTGTCTGGTATTTGGTGGGACATTCATACTGTCCAGTGTCTTCAGGATGTCTGGGTGGGGTTCCTGTGTGTGAGAGTGTGGTCTGTCGCATGCTACAGACTGTACAGCAGTTTTGACTACACTTAGGTGCACATGGGTGGTCTCCGCTCTTTCGTGCATTGTCAGTTACCTGGCCGTATGGGTGTCTGTGCTGCATATGGATACTCCCCCTCCTTTGATGTTTTGGTCCAGGTGTTGGGGCCATAAAGCATGATATGTGGTATAACCTGGTAGTGCTGGTGTGCTGTCAGTAGGCTTGCAGCAGGCTTCTGTCACTGCACAGACATCGATGTTCTCCATACTGGGAAGTGCCTCAGGTGCATGCATATTGCAGTTTACACATCTGGCATTGGTCAGCATTACCCTTATGTTTCTTAACACTTATGTTTTCTAGGGTGGTGGGTTAGTCTTTTTGGCCTTGCCTACGTACGGCTCTATGGAGGTGGCAAAGGCCTTATCCAGTATCCAGACGCCCAGGGGTAACAGGTGCAAGCCATCCCTGGAACAGCAGCATGGCTTGTCATGCATGACATCTCAAGCAGACAGAAATTAGACCCTCTTGGACTGACAGCTGTAACTGTGCCACCTGTTAAAGCTGATCATTCTGTGTTTGTACTGTGGCATCATTCTTGGTGAGGGTTGGATGCTGCAAATGGCCAGTGTCATACCGGCCTGGAGTACATACTCAGAGAGCTCATCCATGTCTCTTTTCATGTAGTCCAGGGAGGTACATCTCAGGTCATACACACCAGCATGGACAATGAGTGCATCATATTTCTGCTTGCTTTGGGGTGACCTGCGTACTTGTGTTATGTGGCATATTGTGGCAGCCTACAGGCAGCTTACTGTACCCTTTCCCTTGTTCAGTCTGGTGAGTGGGACAGCAGTGTGTCTGCCTATACAGACACCTATTACAACTGTATCAGGCATGTTGTTTCTCCTTCTGGCCTGTAACTGTTTGGCACACCAGCTTTGTGTACTATGTGTTGCATGTGCTAGGTTTGGAGGTTGTGGTTGCTTGGGGTCTGCTTTGGAGGCCTCTGTTGGTGTGGTGTGTTTGTAATTAGGGCCTCCGGGAATGTTTTTCTGTGTTTATGTGTTTGGTTTACAGTTGTGATAGGTCTATGTGGGACTGGGTTTGTGGTGTATGTGGTTACCTTCTCCTCCTGACTAGTTTTGACAGTACTGAGTTGGGTGAGCTCAGCCTCCGGTTTGGATAAATGGTTGCATCTCTCACATATATTTGTATTTATTGGGGGGAGTTGTGGGTTGTCTGTGTACTTGGGGCAGGTGTCACATTGCCTCTGGATTCACAGATTCTACTTGTTGTGGCTGGCCTTAGTGGATTGTATGTATGGACATATTTTATTGCCATACTACTGATCAGTGATTACTTCCCTTTTTATGTTTGCTCTATCATGTAGTAGCTTCCTCATTCCCTTGCATGGTTTGGTAATGGCTGGAGTCCAGCATGCCAGATGCCTGCGTGTATGGCATTGTGTCTTGTTGTTACTTGTGACTGCATAATCCAAGCATTCCTGGCTGTGTTCATGGAATGCCTGTATAACATGTTCTGCGGTGTGTCCCATATTCTGCACCTGCACAGGGCCTTTCGTGGATTCCACATCGGTTTGGAGGGGTGCAACCTATGCTTTACACATGTTTTTCACTGTGGTTTTCTGGCCAGGGACTGTGGTTAGGATGTGTATATCCGGTGTGATTACTCTACGGTCTGGTCTTACCAGTGAGGGATACACTTCTCATCTTGCCATCCAGTACGCATGTTGCTGATTATCACATCCAGTATGCTTACCCCTCTTGTGGGAGTGGTACGTTGTTCCTGGGCATTTTGGTTTATGGATTCTGGGAACTTTTCTCCTACTGTGTTGGTGCTAGTATAATGCTCCCAGTGTATGTCTGGGTATTTTCAGTCAACCAATATAATGTGGTTTGGGGGGCTTGATATATTCATGTATTCCAACATAGGCCAGGTGCAGTTCCTGGTATTAGGACAGTAGTCTGCAGCAGGCTATATACTGGGAGGCGGTTTTAGCCATTGGTATTTGACCATGGCTAATCCATGCTGCTTCTTGTTGTGGTACCAACATGGAGGTGTGGTTATCCTTGACATTTATTGCTAGTCATCCTCCTTTTGTAGCTTGTTCCATGTTTTGCGGCTGTACAGCACAGTATGAGGTGTAACCTGGTAGTGTTAGGGTGCTGATGTGAGCCTTCACCCAGTTTTCTATTACAGGACTGATATCAACATTCTCCAGACTGTGTGCGTTTACACTGCACGCATCTTGCTGTTTAGACTTCTGGCATTGGGTAGCATTACATCTAGGTTCCTATCCCTTGTGGTACCTATGAAGGTAGGTTTGTGTTTTGAGACTTACCTATTCAGGGCATGCTGTGGGTACTGACAGCCTTTGCCAGTATCCATGGGGCCTGGACTGATAGGTGCACGTCACCCCCTAGCAGGTGGTGCATCATGTCATGCTCAGCATGTCTTCCCAGGCTGAAACACATTGGCTCACCTTTGACTAACAGCATTACTTCAGCCAGTTATTGCAATTGATCATTCCATCGTCATTTTGTGGCTTCATGCTTGGTGAGGGAGGATGTTAGTCAGGGTCCTCAAGTGTGCATATAGTACATGGTGTTACATTACTTAACACATGGCATTCATGCCTCAGGTGGTGCTGCAGGGCTGCCTCTGTCGGATGCACATATTACACTCCCTGTACATGTTTGTGAGCAGGTCATGTCATTTTAGGCATCCCTGTTATTATTTGAGTGAGTCAGAGGCGGTATCATTCCCAGGGTTCCTACTGAGCCAGTGTATGTGCTATGCGTTGCCTCTTTGCCAAGGCCAGGGCATACTGGGCACGCCTCCTTCTGCCTACTGGGGCAGGCTCAGGTTGTTCCTCCTCTGAGTCACGCTCTGCCTGTGATGGCCTTGGCAATGGTGGGGGGCTGTTTGGCCCAGCCCTATGCTGGTCCTGCTGCAGCAGTTTTCGCAAGATCATATTATGTAGCATAGCATATACCATGACAATTTGGGTACATATAGTTGGTGAGTACTGCAAGGTTCCACCAGATGTGTCCAGACACCGGAACCATGACTTGAGCAGCCCAAACACATGCTCTATTACATTACGTGTTTGTGCATGTGCCTCATTATGGCGTTCCTGTTCAGGTGTGTGTGTGTTTCTGATGGGTGTCATCAGCCATGGCTCCAGTGCATAACCTGCATCCCCCACTAGGTGTCCGTGTGGGATGTCCCCATTGGCAAATGTCTGGTACAGCTGCGTCAAATGCCAGATGTGGGAATCATGGTAGCTCCCAGGGCAGCCAGCACACACATTCATTATTATGCCCTGGGCATCACACATGACCTGGCAGTTGATGGAGGGGAAGCCCTTGCGGTTAATGTAGGCCCTACCCTGCTCACCGGCTGGTGCTTTGATGCATGTGCGTGCAGTCTATTGCACCCACTACCTCAGGGTATTCCGCTATTTGCTTGAAGAGACGCATATTGCTGGCCAATACCTCACGGGCATTGGGGAAATATACATGATCACCGACATGTGCTGACATGGCATCCAGGAACTGGTGCAGTACCCTGGAGGCTGATGCCTGTGATATCCCCATCATATCACCAGTTGGTCTCTGGAAGGTACCTGTTGCTAGTATTCTTAGGCCAACACATACCTTGGTTTCCACTGGGATGGGTTCCCCTCTGTTGGTTCTGTGTGAGGCGTGGCCTGCACAGCTCGACTATTTGCTGCAGGAGCTCTCTGTCCACTCTATAGTGCTCTACTATCTCCAGCTCATGTAACCTGTGGTAGGTGACCCTGGGCCTGTACACTCTTCTCCGTCTCCTCACTGTGGGTTGTCTGGCACCATCTGCATTGTCACCACCCTCAGCAAGTCGCCTATGTCTCATTATGACAGCTATGGCAGCCCCTAGCATTTCTGCTCTGAGTTCAGCTTTTTCAGTTTTCACTTCTAATAGCTTACTCCTGTCTTGCAGTGTCTCTTGAGAGAAACATCCTGCACTGCTGTTTGCAGAGTTTTAAGTGCTGGGCTGGGCTACTATTCTGCCTGTGTAATTGCTTGCTTCTAACTGTTTTCACCTGCTAGCTCCAGCAGTATCCCTTGCTAGCTTCCTACTAATTCTGTTGCTTCCTTTTTCCTTTCTGTTTCCTCAGGGGGGAGCAGCATGCATACCAGCAGAAACATACTCACAGTGGCTTACACGCGCGCACACTGCCCTACTCGCGCTTCATTGTCTGCGCTGCGCGCATGCCCAGCAAGAAACTTTGGTGTAAGTAACAGTGTACACATTCCATTTCTTGACTTTCCCATGCTTATCTTGTGGCACTCCTCTTTCCCTGATCTGTGTCTGTCATCTGTCATGTTACAATGACCTCTAATGAACTGCATTTCTTTCTACCATTCCCCCCTGTGATGTCACCTATCTCCTACTCTATTCCTCCCCTTATGTATCTCTTACACTACTCAGACTGTGCTCATTTGCTATGTGACTGTGGGATTCAGTATCCTAACCCTCATTTACATGAGATTGCCTACTAATGCTTAGTTACATGTCTTAAACTCAGCTTCCCCCCTTAGCAACCACTACACGGTGGCCATATTGTTTTTGGTCTGCTGGTCCCTGCATTGTCATTCCATGTATTGCATAAAACCCACATTTGTGGGTTTATAACCTTCATTTTTATGTTTTATACAGCGCAGCCCGTTTGCGCGGGGCTGCGCTGCATTTAAACATCGGCGATCGCCAAAAACAAAAATTATATTTTTTTTATATTTGCATCAGGTTACCTTGCCAATGGCCACATATTTGGCCATTGGCATGCTGCCTGACACATATGCACCCTTTATTTGGAGCTGACATGGCTCCATTGTAATTTTTGCAGAAACATACTCAGTTCTCAACTGAGTACATTTCTGCAGCTAAAACGGCTCTTACACGGACTGGTTTCTCCTTCGTGGATCGCTAATATACCTCATTTGCATACCTTTCAGCTGCAAGTGAGGTATTTAGCATATCCACGCCCAGTCCGTGTAAGAGACGTTTTAGCTGGTCTCTTACACGGAGTTTCGGGCTGTTCCTGGATCGCGAGGCTTGCATGGAGTGTTACACGTCTCTTACACTCCGTGCAAGCCTTCATGAATCCTGCCCAAGGTATGTACATCTGAATCCTGACATTAATGGAAATAAACTAACAACCTTTCAGGCCTAGACAAATTCCACTGAAAATGACCCATATGATTTGTCTTTAGAAGAACACATCACACCTCTGCTGTGGAAACTGCACTGGTTTCTGGTGCTGGCTCAATTGCTATTTGAAATGTTACTTCTCACTTATACAGTCTTACACAGCCTAGGTCCTCTGTACTTTAAAGAACTGAATGACTTTGAAGCAACTTTATTGCTTGCCTTATATTTTGTTTATTTTCTTTTATTGTATTCACAAACTGTACAACGTTGTTATTGTCTTAATATTTGTAACCACTGTTCAATTTTTTTTAAATTCTGTTTAATGTGTACGGTGGAGCTTTTCTCCCTAGGCTTTTGTTGAAAATTGGCTCATACCCAGTCAGACTTTCCCAGTAAACAAATGTCAAATAAATAAATTGCTGATCCTTTATATCCCAAGGCACCAGGTTTGGTTTTCTGGTGAGAAACTGCAGGCAGTTCCACAGATAGATCTGGAATCTTCTGTCCTTCAATGTGTTTACTATCTCCATTTCTATGGTCCTGAGTATGTTTTAAGCTGCAGGCAAGTGATACCGAGGTCTTTGAAATACTGCTTCAGAAGAGTTCATCTTATTTAGTTATTTATTTATTTATTGGGAAATTCCAGCTGGACAAAGGTCCTTTTTCAGCAGAGGCCCGAGGAGAAAAGCTCCACAGAACAATACATGAGCAGCAGAGTACATGAAGAACAACTGAAGATACATACAATACCAAATAATCCATACTGCAGCAAATATTAGATAAACATACAATATGAAACATAGTAATGAACAGAAATACCAATATCTAGCTAGAGGCTAGGAATAAAGGTAGGATGTATATATAGATAGTACTAAGCTCAAACACATACTGTTCGAAACTCATAAACCTAAATCTTATATACAAATATTGCACTAAACTCAAGCAGATATAAAGCAGAAGCTCCACACGAAGGTGGTACAAGCTAGAAGAGCTAATGGGATGGAAGGGGAAGATAGAGGAGTAAGAGAGGAGACTTAGTGAGTAGTATACGTGGTAGTGAGAGGAAGCTAGGTGTAAGCCAGTTGGATATGTATTTGGAGTTGAGATGAAGTGAGGTAGTTAAGCATGTTATAACAGGTCTGACAGATTGAGTGAGGAGGGAAGGGGAGGGTAAAGGGTGAGCCAGAGCCTGCAGAGGAAGCAATGCAATGATCAGACGATGTGAGGCGCGGTAGCTACGGGAGGGGAGAGGAAGGGGAGGTAAAAAGGAGGGTTACTAGTCAGGATCGGTGCATGGGCATAACCAGAGACTTTTTAAGTGAGTTTTTACTGCAGTCTTGAAGTGATTGCAAGAAGATAGTGTGGTTATAGGGGGGGATTGTTCTATAATCTGGATATGACACAGGAGAATAGTGCTCCTCTCACTGAGTTCTAGGGTTTGATGACTATAAATAGATTTTTTTGCTGGAGCATAGTGGTCTAGTGGAACAGTAGAGCTGGAGAAAGTTTTGAAGGGATGGGACTTTAAGAGGATAGTTTACTAACTTGTGGGTGAGAGAGAGTTGATTCAGATGAAGAAGTTGAGGGAGTTCAAGACAGTCAAGTTTTCTAAGTGAGATACAGTGGCGGCTGCGATAAGATGCACCAGGGGCAAACTTAGCAAATTTATTGTAGCAATCCTTGAGCTTGCTTAGGTCTGTTTGTCTAAGGTAGGTAAGTATAGGAGAGACGTACAGTAAAGTGGAGATCAGGTGGGAACTGGCAGCAGAAATTCTTGTTGTCTTGGTGAGGAGTTGTTTGTTTCTGCATTATGAACCTAGTTTTTTTGTGAACCTTTTTTATGGTAAGAGAAATGTGAGTGTCAAATCTGAGATTGTTATCAATATCAACACCAAGAAGTTTGGTGTGTTCTGTTGGGGAGATGACGGTATTGTCTTTGGTTAGAATATTAAAGTGGGGGATAATTGGGTTAGATCTAATGGGTTGGAAGATAAGGAGTTTAGTCTTGCTTGGGTTGAGTAATAACTGGGCATTAGATAGCCAGCTTTCTACAGATGAAAAAGCTTCTTGTGTGATCTTGAGAAGTCCAGGTATAGATGGGGCTGAGCAGGTGAGAGTGGAGTCTTCTGCATACTGTATAAGAGAAGCATGCTTGGTGGCTGTGAATAGATCACTGGTGAAGAGTGAGAATAGTAGGGGACAAGGATGGACCCTTATCTTCTGAATAACTACAACCCATCTACTATAGAAAACCTACTCTCATGAGTGTCTGCCACATTTAGTCAAGAAACCATCATTGTTGAAGATTTTAATATTGATTGGCAAACCTATTCCTCTAAAAACCCCTTCAACTACCTAAACTTACATGGCTTCACCCAACTTATGCATACACATACTAGGACTGACAGAAACAGCAACAAACATTAAATTCTCAGTTGGACCCTGACAAATAATTCCTCACATATCTATCACTCAGGTTGTCTGCCAGACAGCCTAAGTGACCACCTACTAACCCACTTCCTAAGACCCTGCAACTCTCACACAAAACCTGCATCATACAATCAAGTACTTAATACAACATTTTTTTTCACAGACACTTTTAAAGAACTACTCCAAAACTGCAATTGGTCCCCATTAAAATAGCTCCCTTTAGATGCAGCAGTCGAATATTTCAACAGTAAATTTCTAAGTAAACTAAACACCCTGGTCCCTATAAGGCACGTCAGATCTAAGACAAAACTACTGCCCATGACTAGTACTGGAAACCAGACAACTACTAAAACAAAGAGACAAACTCTGGTGCCAACATCAGGCCAACAAAACCAACATCTCCCTTGATAATTACCGTTTCTTAAGAAATACCTGCAAAAAAAATCAAAACTGATAAAAACAGTACTATTCAAACATGCAGCACAAACATCAAAATAACCCATAAAAATTCTGGGGTACTATCAAACAAATTATGCATACAGGTTGTACTACAACCCCATCACCAAATACCCATAACTCAGAAGAAATTATAGCATCCCAGTTCAACTCCTTTTTCATAAACTCTCCATTCTCACTTATAAAAAACAAAATTAGTTCCTCACAAATCACTCATCCTATAGTTAATGACAACCCTTCACACTCTTCCTCCAACCCATCCAAATAAGTAAAATAAAGAAATTATTAAACCAGCTATAACCTACAACTCTTGATGCCAACAAACTACCAAATGAATACCTCAAACTAGCAGCAAACATTATCTGTTACAAGTATCGATTCTGATTAATAGACCTATCTCAGAGCAGTACATACCTAAAATTTGGAAAATTTCCTCTGTAATTGCTGTCCACAAAGGGAGCTTATCCTTAGAACTCTCCAACTATATATCCATACTATCTCCTTTCTCAAAAATGTTAGAAGAATGCATCCACTGACAATTAATGGACCATCTAATAACTAATATGCTCTTTGCCAACTCACAACATGGATTTTGGCCAAGCCATAGTACCACCACTGCCTTGCTTAAATTCACTAATACAGTATACCAACTAAAAAAACAATGGCCAAATGGTCTCCTCAATATTTCCAGATATGTCAAAGGCATTTGACACCGTGTCTCACAAGCAACTCCTACAAGAGCTGGCATCCTTTGACATATCTAAAAATACTCTCTCATGGTTCCAGAAGTACCTTTCAGATTCCCAACAAGCAGTCAAGTGGCAAAATGATCTCTCTTCTCTGATCCTTATAACAGTAGGTGTTCCACAAGGCTCAATACTTGGACCACTGCTCTTCTCAGTCTGCACCAATAATGTCCACACTGCAGCTAACCTTGCTACTATCATATAATATGCAGATGATTCCACTGTCATCTGTACTGCACCCTTCCTGCCTCAGCTACAAGAAGTTATCCAAAAATTCTTCATAGCCATCAAATCTTTCCTAAATAAATATCAGCTGATCCTAAACCCCAGTCAAACCAAACTAATGCTATTTCCCAACAACAATCACAAAACAAAGAACCTGAACCAGGACTTTAATAATCACCTCATCCAATCACACACTAGTTGAACCAGTCTCAGAAACTAAGCTACTAATGCCACTATTGATAACAATTTAAAATTTGACAAGCATATATCACTTACAATTAAAAGACCCACATTAAATTGGATTATTTTTACAGGATTAAGACTTTCCTAACCAACTCTTCCAGACAAGCTATCGCCAGGGCCTACCTACTATCCACCCTATTCTATGCCTCCCCTATAATCAAAAACCTCAGGAAAACTGACTTTAACAAACTTAAAACATGCTACCACAAGATAGCCAGATTTGCTGCCAACTCACCCCACAGAACCCATCACTGCCTTGCTCTAAAACAACTCAAATAGCTAGAATGACCTAACCTCTTATCCCTAAACCAGCTTGCCCTAACCCACTCTATAGTATATTGACCTGACAAATCTCCAGCCATACTCAGCTTAGTACAAATCCACCTCAACAACAGGACCCCTGAGATCTTCCAACAAACTTCTATTAAAAGTTACCAAATCTAACAACAGCTCTGGAGACTATCTTTACTCTAATCACATTGCTAAAACATGGAACACTATCCCTCAGACAACTGACCCAGCACAGTTCATAAACCTGCTTAAGATCCATCTAAATGAAAACTGGCTATGCTCTTGCTCCACACCAGGCTGAGCTTATCTGACATTTCACCATCTCAGCCCACCCTCAAACACTTCTCCCACTTACTTCTCTGATGAATATATAACTTTCAACAAAATTATTGCATGTTATTGTATGTAGTTGGATAAACATTGAATAGTATTCCATTGTTTACTATGCTTTCTTTATGATCTGTATAATTTTGTGCTGTTACACAGTGTACTCTTATGTGGAGCTTTTCTCCACAGGCCTCCACTGAAAATGGGCAACTAGCCCAGTAGGACTTCTCTGCTAAACAAATGTTTAATAAAAATAAATCTGAGAACAGACTTTTTGATCTGAGACTTTGGAAGTGACATCACAGCTTTTATTTTTGTTTTT
Organism: Protopterus annectens; assembly: GCF_019279795.1. Taxonomy (NCBI): domain Eukaryota; kingdom Metazoa; phylum Chordata; order Ceratodontiformes; family Protopteridae; genus Protopterus; species Protopterus annectens. The sequence continues at coordinate 971,878,398 of NC_056725.1, read as the reverse complement.
CTTTTTGGCATTGTCTGTTTTCTGATCATCTCATTTTAGTCCTGCTTTTATTGCAGACTGACCTTTTATATTATCTATTATAGGGTCATAGTTTCATAGGTTATTACCATATTGGTTCAGCAGATCATTAGAAGCCTACAGAGTTCTAATATCACTATATGTTTATTCTAAGGGCCAGTGTACACAGCCAGGGGGACAGGATTTACAGATCCCCAGCCACTTACCATTGTTGTTTTAAAGATAACTAATGAGATACTGTGATGTGCAGTGGTAATTAGATCCACAAGTAAGGGTCCTTTGGCAGAGATATCTGCATTGCTGTGTTTATATTGCAGGGTAGATACAAGTCTTCAGAGTGGGTATTGGTGCTATTTTCAGAAGAGTAAGAGGTTTGGAAGGAGTGGGTCATTTACAATCATGAAGAGAAGCAGAAGTCACTTTTCAACAATCTAAAGAAAATGGAGCAAAGAGACAGGCCTGTTAGTCAGTCTGTAATTCAGTGAGCTTATAGTCAATATTTTCTTGGTGAGGAAAAGTTGTGGACTTTCAACTTTGGCAAGATGTTTGGATAGGAACATACAAAGGGGAGCACTGTATTCTGTTATGGGCCTTATTAGGACTGAGTAGGGGAGACAGTAACTTTTGTGAATCTGGAGGCTATGCCTTTACTAGCTAGGGTGGTCAGGTGGAATGTTTTCCTAACAATAGTTGGTATCTGGTGGCTACAAGAGAGTTATCTGTCTCAGATATGCCAAAGTCTGTAATAATGGTGTCAACCTTGAGAACTATTTTTTATATGGCAGGTGAGGGTATGTTCTAATTTCCCAAAGAGTACTTTACTATGTAGTTTTAGCAGTTTAGTTTAGACCCTATTAAAGAATATTAGTATCAGTTGGAGAATTAATGACAGCTTGATTTGCAGTCATCAGTTATCTTTGTCAGCCATAGACCCTTGGCGTTAGCTTGTATATTATATTAGTATATGATAAAGGGAAAGAACCCAATACAAAGTCCTGTGGGACACCACTAGTGACAAGTCTTAGATGAAAATGTGCCATCATCCCTTATTGTGTGTGTGCTCTGTATCTGAGTCAGTTTGCTATCCAATGGTTTCTACAACGATTAATATTCAGCCAGCTGAATGATCCAGTAATAACAGATTGTGGGATGGTGTCAAAGACCATAGATAGTCACTGTATGTTTGGATTTAGGTTCATAGGTTCATACTAGGCTATCTGCCCTAGGGCATTTATAAGCCTAGCCAGAGTGTGTTTGGCTTTCACCCCATTTTAAATTAATTTTGCTATGCCCTTTTTCGAGGTTAGTATACTGTGCCTCTGTCTAACAGTGACACGGAAGTGATACCCGGGGTAAACCTACGATCTCCCATCCACTCATCAAGATTCCTCTTGGAGAGTCAATGAGGTTTGTTCACCTATCTAGCCCAACTGACTACCAAGTCATTATCAGCTGACAGCTCAGCACCTATTTTAACCCAACTGTCAACATCATGTCACCTAAGGCCTGATGACATGACTATAAAATCCAAAATAGCCCAAGGGAACAGCTTTGTATATGAATGTGATGTACGCCATGGGAAAGCTACGGCACAGTACAACAGGAAAAATTAATCATTTGTAATGATCACATAAGCAACTCCTCCCAGCCATATCCCCCAGAAATATCCTACTAAAAAAAAAAGTGTATATATATATATATATATATATATATATATATATATATATATATATATACACACACACACATATACATATTTATTTATTTGAAATAGCTAGCTTCATCTTCAGAAAAATATTTACAAGATCACTACACTCACCATTAAAATATATACTTTCTATTTTCAAGGAAAATACAAGATTTTTAAAGAATTACATTTCTTTACATTTCTTATCAAAAAATTCTGAATAGAAATATCAGCATTGGCAAGTTTATAATATGGAAAATTAGGTGCCAGAAAGCTCTTACTGACTGACAACATTTTAATACCCCTCTCATTTTTACATTGGTAACTGCACATATGTTGGTTAGCTCTACAGTTAGCATGACTTCACCAAATTCAAAGTTATAAATCCCCCATAATTTACTTGTACTTGTTTGTTGAATGGGAGCTACAAAGGCCAGAGCATATTTTTGAGTGGAGGCCCATCCAGAAAACATCCAAAAAAATGCACTTAATAAAAAAAAGACCAAAATATTGCTTCCACAAACAAAGACATAATTATGTATATTGGAACTTACAGGAAGTACTATAAAAATGGAATGAGAATTGTAGAAATCCACATACACACTAGAGTATCGTAATGCACTCATGTTTACTTCTGTTGCTTCAATTGAAATTCTTGGTGAGCATATTTTTACCATTAATCATCAGCTGCATCTATATCATAATATATCTAAACCTGATTCATCTGCCATGGCATGGTTTTTCATTATATATGTTTTTTTTCATAAATCATAAACCATAATCTGAGAGTTTAAATGCCTGTTGTTTACTAGCAACATTTCTGAAACAGGCAAAAACACAAAAAAGGAAGCAGCGAGGACACAAAAAACACTTATTCCGAATGTAGTAAGCACTTTCATCGGTGATAATCCACCAACTTCTTCAGACAATTTTAAAATCACAACATACTGCATCTTAAATAATACTAAATCACATAACTGTTTCATTAATTAAGTACATTGTTTATAGTTAAAGGTGTAACGTCATGAATACAACTAATTTAAATTAATAACTATAATAATAATAAATAAAACTAGCAGTATTAAAACTTGCTTAGTACTGCTTTCTAAACTACACAGCCAACCCAGAAAATAAAAAAATTAAAATACAGTGTAAATCAACCTACATCTTATGTACCAAAGCATATGGCCAAAGTTTTCATGTATATGAAAACAAACAGTTAACTCCAACATTGCACAAAAAAAAAAAAAAAAAAAATAACCTTGAATTCAAAATACCAAAGACTAAATCAATTTTGGTGTTGAAAAATATATACAAAGATATGCAAGAGAGAATTAATTATGTGTATAAGTAATTCATATACAAATAACACTTTGTAAGGAGCGTAAGGAGAAAAACTACAATACCTTATCAAAAATACCTATCTGCTAAGAGCCTTAAGCTTAAGAAGGCATTTGATAGATATACAATCATTAAGGCCTGGGGGTATATGTGCTGATGTACGAACTTGCCATTTTAGTTCGCACTCCTCAAGTTTTAGCTCCCAAGGTCCACCCCTAATATTGTGTTCGACTTGTTGTAGAACAACAAATTTGAATCTATGGTTGGGGTGTTCTAAAATGAGAACATTTATGAAACCCAGTACTAGTATACTTGTGAAAAAGAACCACATAGCTGCTATATAAGCTGATTCCAGTGAACAAAATCTGAATCTAAAAATCCAAGGATGAGTTTTGAACCTCAGATAAATAAAAGAAGACAAAATGATACAGCATCATAAACCGTTCTAAACTGTATGCTTTTTCTGTAAGTCTCATATGGCTCTTGACTCTGTTTACCCATTGGCTATATCTTACTACTTAGCCAAATTTATAAAAAATACCTTAAATCTCCAGCTGTCCCTGTCCCCCCAAAAAGGGGTATAAAATCATAATTCTTCCTTCACAAGGCAGAGCCTACAGTCACTTCATCTATCCTGACTTTGATACTGCAGGAGTTCTGGCACAAGGCCCAACTCTAGAAAGCTTCCACTGAGAATATTGTCATTCTGTAATGGCTTGTGGTCACTTTGTGCATCCTGACCCCAACAGTGCAGGAGTTCTGGAACAAGGCCCAACTCTTGAAAGTTTCCAATGTGAATACTATCATTGTGCAATAGTCTGTGGTCACATCATCCATCCTGACCGGAATACTGCAGGAGTTCTGGCACAATGCCCAACTCTCAAAAGTTTCCACTGAGAATGTTGTCATTGTGCAACAGCACGTGGTCACTTTGTCCATCCTGACCCTGATACAGCAGGAGTTCTGGCATAAGGCCCAACTCTTGAAAGTTTCCAATAAGAATATTGTCATTGTGCAATGTAAGCATGTTTAACATAAACAGCTTTGCTGTGTATGAACTTGAAGTAGTCAAATACATGCCTGCCCTGTTCTGATACGTAGCTGTGACATTCCCCCCAAAGGAGAAGTCATTGCACTCTAAGGACCATTTACAAAGTTGATCACTATCCTGTCTCTTGACCACTAGATAACACTGCATATGCCAGTTACTTACTCTCCCTAACTTCCTGGTTTCTGCATTCAGTAAATGAAAGAAAAACAGTTCTACTTTGTAAATCCTTGTTAATTACTCTGTACTGACTATAAACTGTTTTTCTCTATAATAACTTACCTGAGGGTAGGAAGATCACTAGGCTCAGCCTCGCTACACTTGGCTACATTTCGCTACCCTACTCTACCCACAGTTCTCACACCCCTCATTTACTCTACCATTAAACTTCACACATGCACATTTCACCTGTGACACCCATTCCCTAACCTTCTACAAACAACCTTACTACTATCATGCAAACTCTTATCTTTCTATTTTTCTATTTCCTAACTTCCATCTAACATTTAGCACCATTCCCAATAACCTTTCTCCCTCCCATATTGCTTAGCACTATATCCATTCACACTCAGACCCCTCCCTAACAATACTATTATTCTACATTTCAACTTCTACTTTCCCCAAATAAACCCTGATTCCTTCCTATTTTAACTGCATCCTTATACTCTAGCCTTTCAAAGTCATCTAGTTCTTACATTTCAGAAACATAAGTGAAGATACCAGGGCAACCTAACTCTCTTCCTTCATAGAAAATACTTCCTTCCTGCCTACCTTCTACCAGTGTTAAAACTACACCACTAAATATCATACAGCCCTGCAACCTCTTGATTCCTTCTTGATGCTTACTTCTCCACTACCTGCCATTGATAAAATTCAGATCTTTTTACTTAATCAGGCTACTTTTCAACTTATCCTCTATTCTTCTCCTCCTGAGCCATCTGTCATCCTACCATGACTCAATAATATTTCTTAACATCTCTCCAACTCTGCCCCAATGACCTATTCATACTTCCTTCCTAAGCTCTCCACACATTGAGACAAACCTATTTAATGATACATCTCTCCTTTACCCCAAACACAGACAGAGTAACTCCATTTCAACTCAAATCAAAATAAAATTAAGTGGAAAATATTCTCCAAAAAAAAAAAAACAAGAATCAATAACACCCTGATATACTAAAATCCTCCTAGGAGGAGACAGCATTCCTCTTAACCTGGAAACATCAAAAATCTGGACAAGGCCCATGTAAAATAGGTACAAATCTGTACGCTGATTAACATAACATTTGTGTACATAATTACTTTACCCCACCCACTCTAATAGAATTGTGGGATACCAACTGTCAAACGCAAACTGAAGAACAGACAACCAAAATATGGCACCAGATTCCCCTTGCAGCTATTCCAATGTCCCACTACCTGGCTTTTTCGCCCCAATTACCATAAAACTAATGTGCATACTGCTTTACTTCTACAATGATTATTAGGATTTTATTTTTACATTTTATAGCATAGTGCGCAAACATTAATAGACATCTGCTAAACAAAGCAATGCTGTCTCACAATGAAAATAGACTTAGCATTAAAACTTCTCTGCCCTTGAAACTCACATTCATTGAAACAGCATTGAAACCCACACCCCATCCAAAGAAAATGTATCCAGCCAGTGGTGAATAAAGATTACCTTTGGGCTGTTTTCAAATCATAGGCCCCTTGCACACAAAACAAGAAATATACATGTATTCTTTGATACACCTTCCTGACTTTATTAAATTATATTCCTTGTATAATACAGCACACTTGTTAGACTTGGATCGCATTTTAAATTTATTGTTTGAACATTTTTCCATTAGGCAATGAAACAAAATGCATGAACCAATAATGACAAAACTGCCCAATTCAGGACATTTCCATTACAAAAGTCTACTTACACACACACACACACACACACACACACACACACACACACACACACACACACACACATGCACACACACACACAATATTATATTTTTCTTAAAAATGCAGCACAGAACATAATTCTGATTTTCTGTTCCTGAATTTGGGTTAATGATATTTTTTGCTGTTTTCACTGAGGCACAAATGCCCTTTTGCATGACATTTTCTCACTTCTGTTGTACTTGTTACACCCACCCCCTTGACTTGTTACACCCACCCCCTTTAAAAGTATAACACAGTACAGTATCAGCAATGCATCTACATATTGTGGGAGTAAAACCCACAGCCTTCTGCATCAAAAGCAAGTATTTAACTGGTTATGCTATTAGCAATGCAAGCAGACTCAGCATAAGCAACACGAAACTTCTCTTTCCCCTGAAGCTTTCAGCTCCTTGTACAATCCACTTGAAACTCAACTGTAACTCTCAACTTTGCAGCAAAAGAAATCTGGAAAAAGCCAAAATTTATTGGGAGGGACAAAAGCCCAAAAACCAGGGACACATTTTAAACATTGCTTGCCTAGTCTTGAACCCAGGACCTTGTGCAATACAGTCAGATCAACATGTCAGTATGCCAAATCAGCAGTTTCTAAAAGATAGGAAGACTGAAACTTAAATGGCTATCATTTAGTGAATTCAGTTCTCACTTCTCACCATAGATCTCAGCCTCTTAGCACAAAAAAACTGGACAAAGCCAATAATGGAGGACTATAGAATTCAGTTCTCACTTCTCACCATAACTCTCACCCTCTTAGCACAAAAAAAATTGACAAAGCCAATAATGGTGGAATAGAGCCCCATAAATCAGGACAAATTTCAAATACTGATCTTATAAACTTAGAAAATTGCTAGAATAAAATGTTTTTTGTTACCATTTATTTTCTGAAGGATATGGAGTCTGAAATTGAAATACCTGTCATTATTTAGTGAATTCAATCCTTCACTGATTTGCCAACAAAAATGCAGAGAACCTAGATTTTATGAGGAAAAGAACAAAAATATGAGGCATAAATCTGGAAAGTTTTCAAAAGTGGTGGTGGTTAGGGACTTTAAGCTCTTGTTACCTGTACCCAAGATACAAGGTTTGAGCCTGAGTACCTCCTCTAGCCAGCAGGTATAGTCACCTGGGACATTTTACATACACACACACACACACACACACACACACACACACACACACACATGTACACAAACCCTCCTTCTGCATAAAAAATATCACAGCAATAATTGCATAAAAAATGCCATGGCAAAAACTCTGCATAATAAATACAACGGCATTCGTTAATACCTCATACACAAAAACTCTGCATAATAAATACCACTGCAATAAACGGCAACAACTCTGCATAATAAATACAACGGATCTGTTAATACCTCACACACACACAATCTAATAAATGGCAACTCTGCATAATAAATGTCACTGCAGCAATAAATGGCAACACCTCTGCATAATAAATGCAATGGCATCCGTTAATACCTCGTAGCAGCTCTGCTCCATATAATAAATACAGCTTGTCCTTGTAGCAGCTCTGCTCCACATAATAAATATATGCTGTTCATGAAAACAGCATCTCACACACACTAGCATATGAAATAAATGGCAACAACTCTGCTCAATAAATAGCACAGCAGCTCTGCTCTGCATAATAAATACAACTGCCACACAGCTTGTTCCTGAAAATGGCATCTCATCTCTGCTTGTTCCAATTGCAGCTCTACTCCATCCATTCCACCAGCTCTGCTCTGTCCATTAACAGTTGGGAAACTTCCCTCTGCTCCCGGAAATGCATGCGTGTTGAGCCTTTAAGCTCAATTCTGACAGGCTGGCAGGCCGTTTCACAGAGCTAATGTCATCACGCATATGATGATGTCAGCTGAAAATTCTGGAAAAAAATTTTAAACTAAAAATCCAGGGAAATTCGGAAATTAAGGGGTGCCACTCAGGAATCATAACACACCAGTATTTGGACCCCAAAACTCTGTAAAAAAATGAGTAATTCGGTACTGTTGAGAGGTATGGGAGACATTCACCCCAACCCTGCTGCCCCAACACAACCAACCTCAAGGCATTTCCCTTCCACACACTACTCTAAGTCCACAACAGTCAACACCCCCCAATAATCTAACTTTTGCTGCCATAAGTAGTAGAAGCATAAGAAATAAAACTACTGAACTACATGCCTGGATTACCCAACATAAGCCAGAGATTCTTGCTATACCTGAAAATTGGCTTAAACCCAGTAAAAACAACTCTGAAATCACACCTCTCAACTATAATGTCACCCATAATTACCATCTAAAGAGGAAAGGTGGTGGTATTGCTGTAATATTTCCCAACAACTACCACATTTACACTTACAGCAAACCAATATTAAAATTCAATTCAGCAGAACTTCTTATTTTTATTAGGGTTCTTGGGGAATTCTATTTTATAAAAAATATTTTAAGAGAAACATTTAACTTAATAATATGACACATAGTAATTTAAATGGTATATTCTGCTGTTTTGATTCTAGGAATTTGAGATGATGGTGTGACACCAGTGCACTGGCCCAGTAATCAAGGAGCCTCAATCTTCACCATTAACACCAGTAAGGGACGTGCATATTGGGAGGATAACAAGTACACACATAATAAAGTACAATTTCCCTTAAGAGCACACAGAGATCACAGTCAGTCTAGGGGTGGTTTCTCTCTTTCTCTCCGGATTCCCAATAAGACTTCCCACTGGCACAGGTATAGAGTTCAGATCTCAGCCGAGTGGTCAAGCCAAAACCTCCAGCACCCTCTCTGTCCAACCAGGGCTTTGTGTCCGTGCCCAAGTAGCTGACACACACTCACTTTGAGATTTGATTTACATACAAACACACAGACACTCTGGGGAAGGCTGGCACAGGTTCAGTAGCTATGCCCTCTTCTGCCCTGACTATAAGGTAGAAATCACTGCCACCAACCACTACCTGCCAGCTACTAATAAGGTCCTTCCCAAAGGGTGACCAATTCTACTGTGTAATGTTGCAGTTATCCAAATAGTAAGTGTGACCCAGGGCTAAGACTATTGGAGTGGCTTCTACAGTATCACTAAATATATGCAAGTATCCTAAGAGCTTAAATATCTCTACACAAAACACCACAGTTAAAAGGTTTAAAATATTTAATAATAAATAATAAAAGCACAAGACAATACTCATTAATTCAATACAGTGACAAAAGAGAGATCAGAAATCACAGGAAATACTTTAAAACAACATTGTAGGACAGTCTGTCATAAATCTAGAAAACAGCTAGACTACTCTTGCTGCATTCCTATCTATCTCAACAAGAAATACTAAGCTCTAAATCCTACTTACAGAGCAAAGCAAGTGCTGGTGAGTTGTTAACAGGTCCAGAAAAATATACAAAATGCATTCTCTTTCTTTCTGAGATCTCTTAAATTGATAATACACATTACTGCTGACTCATTTCAGATTACTCCATTCTTGTCACTTTTGATTTAGTTCCCAGGCTAACAGAGACTTAAAATTTAACATTTCTTTGCGATCTGCAGCTGCCAGGAAGTCACAGAGCAATAAAAAATACTTTACATGTGAAACCTAGCAATTATCTCTGTCTTAAGACAACAGAAAAAATTCCTAGCCCAGACATCCTGTGTCTTAGCTTGAGATTACACGCAGTCATAAAATTCTTTACTTATTTTCTCAGAAATTGCAAGTTAACTCTGTATGTCCCAGTTTTCTACCATGAAAACATATATTACATAAGCATAGCGTTCATACAGATTTCTGCTTTCTTCCAGCAGGGTGCATTGTGGTTACATTTTTGAAGCTCAGCACATAACACAGTTTTCTTACATTTGTGAAACAAGCCCGTGGATCATATTAATATTTACAATGAGATAGAACTATTTACAAAATTCTATCTAGCTAGGCTGGCAGACTCTCAGTTTACCAAATTTCTTCCCCCCTGATGACTCAAGCTAGTTTTTCAAGCGTCCCTTGAGAAACGTTGCTTGAGAGGGTTGAGTCTATCTGGGTATACCTTACCCCATTCCCTGTCTTGACAGCCCATCTGTGTTGGCATTGCTAATCCCACTGCATTGCTGCAATGACATATCATATGCTTGCAACCCTAGGCTCCACCTTAGTAACTTGGCATTTTGCTGGCTGGCTTGATGAAACCACATTAGGGGAGATTGTAATCTGCAACTACTGTGAATTTTCTTCCGTACAGATAAGGTTGAATTTTCTGCAGTGCCCACACTATGGCTAGACATTCCTTTTCTACAGCTGCATAGCATCCCTCCCTGGGTTGGAGCTTATGACTGAGATAAACCACTGGGTGCTCTTCTCCCTCTGAAGGACTCTGGCTAAGTACAGCCCTCACCCCATGGTTTGAATCATCCACCTGCACAATGAATTATTTGCTATAATCTGGACTGGCTAGAACAGGAGGTCCTCCCAAAGCTTCTTTAAGCTTTTGGAATACCTACACATATGCTAGGGTCCACACTACCTTATCTGGCCTGTTTTTCCTTGTCAGATCTGTGAGGGGAGCAGCTATGGTACTATAACTGGGGACAAACTTTCCGTAGTATCCTGCTGTTCCTAAAAATGCCCTCGCCTGCTTTTTGATAACAGGTGCAGGCCATGCCTGAATGGCTTCTACTTTGGCAGGTTCTGGCCTGATCTTACCACTCCCCACTCTATGTCCCAGATAGAAGACCTCTGCAATACCTACCTGATATTTGCTGGGCTTAATGGTCAACACTGCCCTCTGTAGTCTACCCAGCACCTCCCTGACATGCTGATGGCACTCTTGCCAGGAATGGCTGTAGATGGCAATATCATCTAGGTAAGCAAGGGCAAAATTTCCTGCTCCTGCTAGGATATGATCTACCAGCCACTGGAAAGTCATGGGGGCATTTGTCATCCCAAAGGGCATTTCTGTGAACTCATGCAAGCCAAAAGGAGTCACAAACACTGACCTCTTTCTAGCACTGGGAGTCAAGGGCACCTGCCAGTAACCATTGGTAAGATCAATGGTGGTAAGATACTTAGCCCCACCCAGCTGCTCTAGGGCTTCATCTGCCCTAGGTATGGGGTAAGCATCTGACTTTTTGTTCCTATTATTTTCCTGTAGTCCACACAGAACCTGGTGCTGCTATCCTTCTTTGGCACCAGCACCACTGAGGAGGCCCAGGGAATGTTGGACTTTTGAATTATCCCTAGTTCCAACATTTCCCATATCTCCTCCCCCAGAGTCTGTTTGACTCTCTCAGGCAACCTATAAGGGACCTGCTTAATAGGCCTTTGGGGTCCTGTATCCACCTGGTGATGCACCAGGTGGGTGTACTCTGGTTTCCCAGTGAAAATGTCGCCAAACTCATGTAACACTGCTTGGATTTCTTGAACTTGGGTAGGAGATATCTGCTGGGACATTGCTACCCCTTCCACTGAGGTTTCAGTCCGAGCCTCACTGAGGAGATCAGTCACCAGTTCTCCCTAGGACTGCTCCTGCAATCCACTGCAAATACTCAGCACAAGGGCCTCCCTATCATGGTAAGGTTTCATCATGTTAACATGGCATAATTTGTGCCCCTGCCTCCTGTCTAGCAGTTCTACGATGCAGTTAACATCACTGACCTTTCTTACCACCTTGTAGGTTCCCTCCCACGCTGCCTGCAGCTTGTTGTGTCTGACAGGAATGAGAACCATTATCTGCTGCCCTACAGCATACTCTATAGCTCGAGCATTCCTGTCATACCAGACCTTTTTCTGATGTTGGGCTTCTGCCAGGTTCTCCTAAGCCAAGCCCATGGGTTCCCTGAGCCTTGTCCTGAGGTTTAGGGCATATGCCACAAAAGACTCTTTGTGGGAGTCACACTCACCCTCCCACTCATCATGAATTAAGTCTAGAGGCCACCCTCACCCTATGCCCATACAACAACTCAAAGGATGAAAAACCTATGGATTCCTGGGGAACCTCTCTGTAAGCAAACAGATGGGGCAAATATTTGTCCCACTCCCTCTTAAACTGGTCTGCAAATAGCCATAGCATGGACTTGAGTGTAGAGTTTAACCTCTCTACAAGACCATTAGTCTGGGGATGATAGGGGGAGGTCTTTAGATGCATCACTCCACAGTTCTTCCACAGACAAGCCAGCAGGTCTGACATGAAATTGGCACCTCTGTCAGTCAGTATTTCGTTTGGGAAACCTACCCTGCTGAAAATCTTTTAACAAAGCATTTGCCACCTTTTCTGCCTCAATGGTGGACAGAGCCACTGCCTCAGGGTATCTTGTAGCATAATCTACTACCACTAGGATATACTTTTTCCCTGTGGAACTTGGGGTACTCAGAGGCCCCACAATATCCATAGCTACCCACTGAAATAGCTCTTCAATCACAAGAAAAGGCATCAAAGGAGCTCTCACCTTGTCTCCTGCCTTGCCTACCTTTTGGCACTGCTCACAGGTCCTGTAGTACCCTGTTACATAATTGGAAATACCAGGCCAATAAAAGTTTTGCATAATACGTCTCTTTGTATGTTTTATGTCCATATGACCTGCAAAGGGAATATCATGGCTATGGCTAGAATTGCCAGATGGTAGGCTGTAGACACTATCAACTGCTGTATTCTCTCATCCTTTAGCCCTCCCTTGGGGGTCCACTCTCTATATACAGTAACCCTTTGTCCCAGTATACAGATTCCCTCTTCCCTTGAGAATCAGGTGCCTCACTAGCTACCTGCCTCAGGCCTTGTAATATAGGGTCTGAGAGCTGAGCCTGTCTCAACTCTCTCTTTGTAACCCTTTCCAGCTCCCCTTCCACAGGAAGTCTGGTATCCTCTGACAGCGGTGCCTCACTGTCACCCTGGGTACTACTACTCACCTCTGCCCTTGCAGTCACTCTGTCCAAGGGAACATCAGTACCCACAAGCAGCTGTGGCTCACCTTCAGTCTTACTGCTACAGGGTAGCTCCCTCCCTGAAGTAGCCACTTTACCAGTCCTGGCTGCAAGTGAGCCATCTGTCTGCGTCTCCCCCAAGCTACCAGACGCACATGCTTGTCTCCAAGCCTGACTGCGTGTAACTGCATGAGCATATGGTACTACATTATCAAAATCATTCCCTATCAGAACATTTGCAGGGATATCCCCAAACACACCTACTTGCTGGCTTCCTTTTCCACCTCCCAGTCAAGGTGAACCCTAGCCAAAGGTAAAGGGAATGGGGTCCCTCCTAAAGATCTGACTGGAGGAGACTGCCTAGGCAAGTAATGCTCCTCTGTAACCTTTGCAGACTTCACAATGGTTATCTCAGAGGTTGTGTCTCTCATAGCAATGGTCTCTTTGCCATTTACTATGATACGATATAACTTCTTGTGGTAGTTTGGTATCCTTGTTGTCTCAAGTCAACCTACTGTTGGTATTTTGTTATTTCCACTTACTGGCTCTCTCACCTTTTGTTCCTCACCTTTCCTCTGTGGGCATCTATATGCCACATGGCCCCACTTGTTGCATTCAAAACAGTCAACCCTAGGTCCTGGATGTGTACCTGAAATAGTGGCTTCTCCTGCTACTGGCAGATTCTTTTGGGGAATCTGGGCTGCCCACCATAGGTTTCCTTAGACCCATGAGCAGCACTGGGTGTTCCTTTCCTGTGCAGGGATGCCCTGCTTGCTCTGTATAGGTCTTCCTTCTTCCCCAACTCATCTGCAGTCTTCAGGCAAAGTGCTAAGGGCTTATTCCCTCACAAAAAGGTCTGCCAGTCCTTCAAAAGTGGTGACCTGACAGCCACTGACCCACCTATGAAAATAAGTGCTTAGTTCAGCAATATATTCGCACACACTTTCATCTGACTTGCGTCTATGCTCACAAAATCTTTTCCTATAAGCTTCAGATGTTAGCTTAAAAAATTCTAGCAAACAGTTCTTTACAACATTATAGTTTAAAAAGCCAACATCAGGTAGTTTGGATAGAACATTTACAGCTTTTCCATGGAGTAAGCGAGTCAAAAACTGTACTCAGAGCCTTTGGTCAACCTCATACTGTTTACATACCGTCTCAAACATATGAATGAAACTGTCAAAATTATCCACCTCTGGGGTTCGTTTACTCCCTTCCCCATTACCTCCATGACTCTGGCAAAGAGACAGCATCTCCTTTATATGTTGCTCTGCCTCTCCTCCTCAGCTTCTATTTCCAAATGCCTGGCCTCCAACTCAAGTCTCTTTAGCTCCAGATGGATTTTTAAGTCCTCTGCAGAAAGGTTGAGCTGTCCATTCTCTGAGTGTTGTACATCTCCATGGCCAGTCTGATCATCCTCCTGGTTGCTATATTCTGATGCAGCTGTGGCCAAAGCTACAATCATGTCTGCTTTATTCAGGTTTCCCTGCACTAGTCCTTTAGCCTGACACATCTCAGCCAACTGGCTCTTTGTCAGCTTGCCATACTCCTCTGCTGACATTCTTGCCTACTCTCTCTGACTAACTAAGCTAACAAAAAAAATAAAACAATTGTGATCTGAACTCTGAATGTTCACTGCGTGGCTGATTTAGAGTACAAAAACACTTTCAGTGATCACTGTACACAAGCCACAGGAATTCTCTATCCACACCACTAGAAGCCAATTAATATGTGATTTGGCTATCTCAACACTATCAACCAATTAATATTTGAAGTAGATATCCCACCATTCTCAAACAATTAGTATGTGATGCCTGTGCACTGGCCCAGTAATCAAGGAGCTTTAATCCTCACTACTCGCACCAGTGAGGGGTGTCCACATTGGGAGGATAAAAAGTATACACACAGTAAAGTACAATTTTCCTTAAGAGCACACAGAGATCACAGTCTGGATCTGTTTTCTCCCTTCACTTTCTTTTCAGATCCCGAGTAAGACTCCCCACTGGCACAGCTACAGAGTTCATATCTCAGCCGAGTGGTCAAGCCAAACCCTCCCGCACCCTCTCTGTCCAACCAGTGCTTCATGTGCCTGCCCAAGTAGCTGACACACACACACTTTGAGATTTGATTTATATACAAACACACAGGCACTCCTAGGGAAGGCTGGCACAGGTTCACTAAGTATGCCCCATTCCACCCAGACTATAAGGTAGAAATCACTGCCACCAACCACTACTTATCAGCTACTAAAAAGGCCCTTCCCAAATGGGGACCAATTCTACTGTGTAATGTTACTGTTATCCAAATAGTAAGTGTGACCCAGGGCAAAGGCTATTTGAGTGGCTTCTACAGTATTACCAAGTGCATGCAAGTACTCTAATAGCTTAAATATTTCTACACAAAACAGTCACAGTTACAAGGTTTAAAAATATTTACTAGTAAATAATAAAAGCACAAGACAATACTCATTAATTTAACACAGTGACAATAGAGAGTTCAGAAATCACAGGAAATACTTTATAACAACATTGTTGGACAGTCTGACATAAATATAGAAAACAGCTAGACTAATCTTGCTATATTCCTATCTATCTATAAAGAAATACTAAGATCTAAATCCTACTTACAGAGCAAACCAACTGTTGGTGAGTTGTTAACAGGTCCAGAAAAAGATACAAAATGTTCTATCTTTCTCTCTGAAATCTCTTAAATTGATAATACACGTTACTGCTGAGTCATTTCAGATTACATCATTCTTGTCACCTCTGATTTAGCTTCCAGGCTAACAGAGACTTCAAATTTAACATTTCTTTGTGATCTGCAGCTGCCAGGAAGTCACAGAGCAAGAAAAGACACTTTACACGTGAAACCTAGTAATTATCTCTGTCTTAAGACAATAGAAATAAACTCCTAGCCCAGACATTCTTTACTTATTTTCTCAGAGTTTGCAGGTTAACTCTGTATGTTCCAGTTTTCTACCATGAAAACATACATTACATAGGCATAGAGTTTATAAACATGTCTGCTTGCTTCCAGCAGGGTGCACTGTGATTACATTTTTGAAGCTCACAACACAGTTTTCTTACATTTGTGAAACAAGCCTGAGGATCATATTAATATTTACAATGACATAATTATTTACAAAATTCTATCTGGCTAGACTGACAGCCTCTCAGTTTATCACATATGGATGGATCTGAGCACATGAGTGTTTGAAATGTTAAATAAAGATGAGCGTTGATTGTGTTAGTCCTGATGAAGTCCGTATTATTTTAGGACAAAAGCAACTTTGCAATATATTCTGGTCCCTAACATACATTGTCTGGTGGTTTTGTGGCCATGACTACTACATATCAATATCAATTGGTTGGATATACCCTCTAACTCCCCGGTATCTAGCATGAACTTATATGGTTTCACACATTTCACACATTATAGCAAGACATCAAACTCCTCATTAAATTGGATCCTAGTATCACACCATAGCCAATTCACCACCACAGGTACAATGTCAGACTCTCTCACTTATCATCTCCCAATCTATGCAACCAGACATCACACACATTCACTTAAATCAGCATGTTTATAAAACAACACACAACCTGCCCAGGTTTAATCCAGAAATACCCAGTACTACCCTATTATGTAATAGATGGAGCATCCTAAAAATCCTTTCCTTAGTTTATGCTGTAAATGAATGCAATACAACTTTCCTATATATCCTAAATAGCCTTGCACCTCCTAGAAAGAAGAGACCAAAAACAAGTAATGCAATTTGGCTATCCAAAAAGAGTAGGATGCAATTGCAGGATAGAGGGAAAAAGAGTTGAAATAATGGCAAAAATATAAAACACCACAATATCACAAACTTCTGAATGCTCTTCAACCATACTAAAAAGGAAATAAATGGAGGCAAAAATGGCAGTATGACAACATTCAGAACCATAGCATACACAATCATAAAAAATTCTGGTCAAGCATTAAAGAAATCTTAAAGCCAGAAATTCAACCGTAACTCCTTTATTGACAACTCATCACTCGAAACTGTAACAGAATTTAACTCTTATTTTATATAGAGTGTAATGTACCTAACCAAGGATTTCCTAACATCTAATCCCAATCCTGCCAAACAGCTACATATCACCACATCCACTTTCACCTTCAAATCTGTGCCCACATTCTACATAAAACTACTCTTAAACAAACTCAAACCATGCCCTACGTCAGCAGATGACCTTTCAAGTGAATACTTTAAAATAGCAGCCAAAAGCATGGCCAATCCTGTCTAAATCCTTATAAATAAGTCAATCAAGGAATCCCACATTCCATCTCTCTGAAAAAAATTCATACATTACCCATTTACACAAAGGAGGAAATTCAATAGACATCATCAACTTTATAACTATAGCAATCTTATTCCCCATCTCCAAAATACCTGAAAAAATGTATTTAAAAACAATCACAAAACTATCTCCTGCGTGACTAGCTCTTATCCCCCACACAACATGGCTTCCATCACTCTCATAGTACTAACACTGCAAATCTAACCTTTACTGTTAAAATTAGAGATAATGACAAACTAGTCTCTTCCTTATTTCTACACCTCTCTAAACCCTCTGATTCAGTTTGTAAGAAAACTTTTGTTTCAAAATGCCTCACTAGGTCTATCTCAGGTCACCCTTCTTTGATTCTAAAGCTACTCGTCCAATAGGTATCAGTCAATAAAACCATACTCCATCCACTGGTGTACCACAAGTCTCTGTCTCTGGACCCCTCCTCTTTAACATTCTTAAAAACACCCTCCAATTATCCACACAACATTCCTCTCTAATATAATACCTAGATGACTCCACACTCATATGCACATCAGACAACCTGGTACATCTCAAAAAAAAAAAAAGTTAAAAAAATTACTCAGGAAGCTTTAATAGCCACTGAAGCATGGCTTTGTAATTCACAATTCTTGCTCAACCGAAAAACAAACAAAAAAAAAAAAAACTACTACTTTTTTCCACAAATCTCTCTCTCATAAAAAACATGTAAAATCCTTTCTCATAATAATACAACCATTGAAGTCAGTCCTCTTAGAAAATATAAAAGATAATAGTAGGTGATAATCTTAAATTCAACCTGCATATACAAAATTGCATTAAAAAATCACCACAAATTAGGGATGCTTTACAGAGCTAAAAACTCTCACCAATGCAACTGAAACTACACTTGCTACTGCTTATCTCCACCCCTCACTAATTTATGGTGCACCCATCCTTACTAACATCTAGGCATCACAAAAAGCAAAACTTGAACAATGCTATAATAAAATAGCTAAATTTGCAGCAAAGATCCTTTTCAGAACCCACCACTGTATAGCACTAAACAGTCTAAATTGGTTAGAACTGCAACTTAAACTAACATATACTCAGCTTCTTCCATCTATAAAATTATCCAACATCTATCTGCCATTCTACACAACTATGTTCCCACTTAGTCATTACAACCCAGTAATCAAAAACTCCTTTCCGTCCACAAATCTATCTAATCTCTTGGGCATAGTCTGTACTCATGCCATGTTACTAAGGCTTGGAATCCCCTACCCATATCTGTCAGGTCAGTACCCTCTTTACAGTCCTTTACAACCATTCTGAAAGACTTCCTATTCAAAATCTGACTCTGTTCTTGCTCAACCCCAGAATAAACTATATCCCCAAATATGAACAAGTACCAGTTCATACCTTATACCTTCTTACTCACCCTTTTTGCTCACTACCATAGTTCAATTTCTCTCCCCTGATGCTCTAACTAAATAAGTCACAACCCTGTTTTTCTCTCCCACTTCAAATTGCAATTTCTGTTTGTATTATACTAACCTTTAATTTCTCTAAACTAGCTAAACTTTCTCTGAATATTGAATCATTGCCATGTATGCTGCATCTATTCTTAACCAATGTATTCACATTTTGTTTAATTTGGTATAATTATTTAAACTGCAGGTGCTTTTGAATTATTTTTAAAGATTGTCATATTATTATTCTTAAAAAGTTTCTGTAATACTTTGTAGCTTTTCTCTCTGAGCCTACACTAAAAACGGGCCCCTACTCAATTGGACTTTCCTGGTAATCAAGTGTCAATAAATATATATAATTTAAAGATGACAAGCTGTATTTATTGCAGCTTGCTGTTTAAGTCCCACAAAAGTTGGTACTTAGTACTGGAGACTTAAGAGATATTGACTGCATACTACCAATCTCATTAGCTATGAGTTCTCATAATATGCTGCATGACTTTTCAGATAATACAGATGGGTCTAATTGGCTGCAGTTTCCAGGGTTGGTGGTAGGGACATCCTTGTTTTTGGGAACCACAGTAGCTGTTCTCCAAGCTTTGGGCATGTGTCCAGTAAAGAGGCTAAGACTGAAGAGGTTAAGAAGGGAATCAATGAAGATATGTTTGGTGCTAATTAAATGATAACCTGGTACATTGCCAGGGCTCAGAGAGCTAGTGATTTTGGTTTTGGAGTAATTATTTAGGACTAATTCAGAAGCAATTATTGGGGGAGGCTGGGACTATGGAGTAAGGCAAAATGCAGGGAAAGAGTGGGGCAACCCTGGAACTAAATTTGCCCACAGGTACATTAATGCCACCCTTTGGGTTGGAGTAGGTTGTCTCATTTGATATCAATTCTGTACAACAGTGATTATCATTTCTGAGATTCCCAACTTATTTAAAGAAAGTCTTATGATTACCCTTGAAATAAGTGATAATATTCAGTTCATACTTGGCTATGCAAATTCTGATCTCATGCCTGAGCTTCATGAAGACCAGAAATATTTTCCCCTTTATTGTTGAGTTTACTGATATAGGCATTTTAGCATAGGGGCTTACTCTTAAATTTTCCATCATACTTGTAACGTCCCTATGCTGGGCCAGTAATCAAGGAGCCTAAAACCTCACCACTGACACTGGAGACTGACGTTCACTTGCAATACAGATAGATACCCTCAGTATTTCCAGATGCAGACCTCTCTGCATCAAGCACAGTTTCCCTTAACAGCACCCAGGGAACATGCTCAGTATGGGGGCTGGTTCCTCTCTTTCTCTCCAGACTCCCAATAAGACTCCCCATTAGCACAGCATAGAGTTGAGTCCTTAGCTGGGGTTCCAAGCTAAGTCCTTCCACACCCTCTCTGTGAAACCAGTGCTTTGTGTCCCTGCTTCAAGCAGCTGACACACGCACTCTTTGAGATTTCACTTGCATGTGCACATACACACACACACACACACACACACACACACACACACACACACACACACACACACACATGCACACCTGGAAAAGACTGGAACAGATTCACCTGCTGTGCCCCCTTCTGCACAGACAATAAGGTAGTTATCACTGCCACCAGAACCCCTGCTAGCTACTTTAAAGCTCCTACAAGGGTACCCAATTATACTGAATGAAATTAATATCAATACAAATGGTGATGTTGATCAAACAGCAAGGCTTTCAGGAGTGGCCAGAGTTATCACCAAATAAATATATGCAAATACTCTCAAAACTTAAATATTTTCTAAAAAAAGGACCAGACACAATAAAAAGTTTAAATATATTTAATAATAAATAATAAAATCACAAAAATACTAAATATCTGTTTACAGTAAACACCAGAGTTTGAGTCACAGGGAATATTAAAAATAACACAGCTGGAAAGTTTCACAGAGTTACAGAAAAACATTATTTAGTTAGTCTCACTATCTATTCCTGATTGACTAAAATAATTACTAGTCCTACTTACTGACTAGAACAAAGCAAGATGGTTTGGTTGACTGGTCCTTATTGTCAGATCCAAAATAGAATACAAAATGCTGCTGAGACTTCAGTCTCCTCTAATATTAAAACATTATTTTTGTACAGAATGACATTACATACATCTGGTCAGCTGACTCTGTTTCCCATGTTATCGCCAACACTAGAAGCTGCCAGGATTTCAGCACTTACTTGTCAATTATACACACACACAATAGCCTTGATCAGATGTGGTGCAGCTGCTAGAAGTCCTAATACCATAAAAATGTCACTCTTCCTACAGGAGCTACCAACTGTTCTCTAGCACAGATGTTGAATCTGTGGCTCCTTTCAAAAGTAGTGAGGATAACGTCCTTATGGCTTATCCCATAAAGTAATTTAATTTCAAGAATATTTTGCAAAGTCAGGTGGATTAAGATTAACCTTTTCACTTGCAGTATATGCTGTTACAATGTATACATTTAATTCAGTTACAATAATACATGTATAATTATTTTCCTTCCAGCAAGGCACACTGTTGATACCTTTTATTACAAGCAAACCTCACAAATATATGTTCAGCACAAATACCTGTTCAAATCAGTTTGATATACAAATGACATATAATTATTTACAAAATACCAGCTAGCTGTTCTGGCATAAGTTACACATACTCTGTCCTACTTCTCCTGGCATGGCTGGCAGTACCTCCTGTTGTCACAATACTTATAAGAGACAGGAATGGATGCTTCAGTGCAGGAATTAAGGTAAAAATAAAACTGAGTGGTATAAGCAGCTGCTGTTGTTGTTCCTGGGTACAGGACGGAGAACATTTAGATTTTATTTAGTAGCCCAGAAGTGCTAGCGGATTGGCCTTTGAGAAAACCCTGAATACAGAAGTGCTGGATAGAGTAGTGGGCTGGATTGTTAAGAAGAATATGATAGCCTAGTGATCTGACTTAATCATGGAGAGAGAAACTCTGTGTATAGAGAAGGCAGGGGCTGTATTTCGAAGAACAAGATCAGGGACAATGGAAACTCTGGTCAGAAAAAGTAAAATTAGGTCAACAGAGTTGGCATTAATAAAGTTATGGAACTGCTGTACATAGTTGTTGACATCTGTATACATTTTCTAATTAATGGATGGGTGATTAAAGCAATCCAGGATGACTGCATTAGTCTCAATTGCTAGGAACACCAGCTAGTTCAGGTAGAGATAATGGTCAACGCAGACACAAACTGGGTTCTACAATTGCCGATAATACAATAATCAGACTTGTATATTGATATTAATATATCCAGGAGTCTGTGATTACTGACATGTAGAATTTGTCACAAGGTAATAGGATTACAAATGAATATGGATATGCACAGATCACTGGAATAGGGTCCAAATGATTTAAAGGTAAGAAACCCAGGCAATGAAAGAATGCTCTCCTTACCCTGAAACCAAGTTTTAGTTATTATGCAGGTGTGCATGTGTTCAAAGGTCAGCAAGGCCTTAAATTACACCATTTTTAGTAGGACTCCCACCAGTACTCAGCAGTACCAACTGGATGCAAGATGGATTAGAATATTTTAAGTTGGAAAGTCTGTAGGTCTGAGTCTGCCTTAAATGGCACTATTGAGGTTGAAATGTTCTAGCCAATATATGGAACCCCTGAGGGTGAGGTACAGACAATCATAGGTAAAGCAAGCAGTGTCATCAGCCATCACCTGTCATGTTGCCACACATTGAGTCCCTCTAGAATGCCACCAATTACTAAGCAAGTTGTTAAAGTGAATTATTTTTGTTTGAACTGTAGCATTGTTTTGGCGAAGGCAAGATGATGTTCAGGACAAGCTTATTCCTGCTTGGTCACCTACGTTGAGAGTGCAGCCATTTCTTTCATCATCTCCCTTAGTATGGACCATCTAAGGTCACTCACTCCCACATGGGTAAGGAGCAGACTGTATGCATACTTTAAAAGCAAGACTTTCAAGGGCTCTAGTGACCTTAGAGACAGCAAGCTAGCCATCACTCAGTCCTTGCTCAGCCTGGATGTAGAACTTCAGTATATTTGATATTGGAGTCACCTATAACTAGGACATTATGTTGGGCGGTAACAAACTCTGATAGTTGTAATGGCCTAAACATGCATCATGGGTGACCTATGCTTCATTCTCTTTGGCAGTCCCTGAAGACTAAGCAACAACCCGCCATATCAGCCCTTCATTTTCTGGGAAACGTCATTAACTCAGATGATGACTATAACTTTCTTAGCATCTATTTATACCTGCCTCTTGTATTTAGCAAACACAATGATATGACTGTTCAAAGATACTTAAACATCTCAGATTCTCCTACAAGTCTGTCAACAACTTTACAGCCAAATCTTGACATTCTATATCTAAAAGTATTCCAGTGCCCTTCTTTGAATATTCTACACCACTCAACACACTCAGAAATGCCCATGCTACTCATATTCTTCAAAAACTCTTATCAGAATCTGTTGATACCTTAGACTAACAGACCAAAGAGTTCACCACTGCTCCTTCATTTCTCAAACTAATATACTGCCTGTCATTCCACTTCTGCACCAACTAATACAGACATCGGAACTCTTGCTTGTCTGCCATTCCTGCTAGCAGATTCTCAATCTACTCCACCCAAGACTCCATCAGAACATCCACCCTCAGCTCCATATCACTCCTTAGGCACCCCATCACTCTGTCTATCAATAAAACGTTATTTTCAATTATGTCCTGATATGTGGAAGCCCTCTCCTTCAACAGCTACCATGATTCCAGTAAAGAACAATTCAGAAAATCAATAGCTCCTCTCCTGCTTCCCAGCCATCATAACCCCACCCTTCCAAAATCCATGCCAGCTCTCACAAACTCTCCTCTCCTCCACCCAAACCCCTTTCAAATTACTTACTCCCCTTCTCTCCTCTCTACATATCACTTTATTCCTGTAATCTTTTTCTATCTCTGTCTTCCGCCCCTCTCTGCTTTCTCTTCACTTTCTAACTCTTACAAACACAACTCTCTTGACTCTCTTTTCTATTTCATCTTCACTTCTCTTTCTAGTTTATGAATTCATGCTCAGTTATTTCTGTTTCCTTATAAAGGATTACTATCTCTCTCTCTCTCTCTCTATATATATATATATATATATATATATATATATATGTGTGTGTGTGTGTGTGTGTGTATGTGTATATATATATATATATATATATATATATATATATATATATATATATATATGGGTCTGCTTTATATGGTCGACTGTTCAGAAAGTCGACTTTCATATGGCCGAGACCATATGATCAACTTTCAAAAAGCCGGCCATGTAAAATAAACAAAAAACACACAGTAAACGCTTACCTTTCAACTCTTAGTGGGGGGGCAAGTCCTCTGCACCCCCCTTGGGGGGGGGGTCTGCCCCCACACCCCCATAACCTAAATATCCCAACTCCGAGATCGCACTACAGTGCAGAAGAAGTAAATTTTCCCATTCTGCACTGTACAGAGATAGCAGTTCCTCACAGTCAGCTTTTTGAAATAAATGATATGGTCTCAGCCATATAAAAGTCGACTTTCTGAAAAGGGGACCCATGTATATATATATATATATATATATATATATATATATACTATATATATATATATATATATATATATATATATATATATATGTATGTGTATATATATATATATATATATATATATATATATATATATATATATATATATATATATATATGTATATATATATATATATATATTATATATATATATATATATATTATATATATATATGTATATGTGTGTGTGTGTGTGTGTATACATATGCATATACACACATATAGATAACTATACATATATCTATCTATATTTATATGTATATATACATAGGATCATAGGAAGTTGCTAGGCTAATGGCCCTAGGTCCCTTACAAGCCTACCCAGGTTTTGTCCTTGTTTTCGTGATCAGCACCTATTGACCCTGTCCAAGAAAGACACAGGTGGAATTCCTTGGGGTGAATTTACAGTTACCCATCCAATCATCCAGATTGTGTGTGAAGACGGCCAAATAGGTGCTCTGCTTAATGTGAATTGGGTGTCTGTTCCACAGGTGTAGTAACCTCTGGGAGACAAATCTGTCCCTCCAGCAGGTTCTATTAATGTCACATACTAGCTTAAGGTCTTTAGATTGAGTAACCCGTGAGCCATTGCACTTATAGATATATTTCCAATAAAGCAAAGTCAGAGATTGCCTTATATGCAAGGCAGAGATCACCTCTGAGTAGTCTGTATGAAATGGAGTAAAGTGACAGTGATTTCAGACAATCCACATAGGACAGATGTTTAATACTTTGAATTCTCCTTCACAAGAACTATTGTGGTCTCTCGAATTGCTGCAGGTGCCTGCAAAGGTACATACCAAAAGGGGCGTTATACTCAATTATTTGCCTAATGATTAAAGAATACAGGGAGGTTATAACTTATTTTTCTGGAGGCAATGGCCTTATTTATGAGATGAGCACTATAGAATGCTCTTCCTACCACTGTGAAGACATGATGATCAAAGGTAAGGTTGTTGTCAACCTGTATGCCCAGATCTCTCACCCCTGAGTACATGCTTAGGCTGTTTCTATTGATGTGGTAGTTAGCTGAAACTTTGCTCTAACCAAAAGGGATGATAATACATGTTTTTGCACTGAGTTTAAGGCCTAACTTTGGCACCAATCATTTGTTTGTGTAAGACCCTCTTATACGATGGTGAAATTTTTGGGGGATTCTATGACTGCTCCCAGTTTTCAGTCTTCAGCAAACTTTGTCAGCCACAGACCTTTAGTTTTTGCTTGCACTTCAGAAAAATAAACTTCAAACAGCAGACGTCCCAGGACTGAACACCACTGGTTAAGGGTCTGCTGTTGGAGGTGGATTCCCCTATTTTGAGTGCATGGGTTCTATCTGTAAGCCAGTTAGTGACCCACCTAATGATATAAGGATTGATATATATATATATATATATATATATATATATATATATATATATATATATATATATATATATATATATATAGGGTTACCCTTAGTACGTTGAAAGGCCACTACATCGAATTCCACTTCACCGACATGGCAGAACATCGACAAATGAATGGCCATCCACCTGAACTTTGCCCCGTACCCCCACGGTAGTGCATTGTCAGAGTTGGAATATGAAGTTAGGGGGGGTGTGGGGGCACGTAGGGGTGTGTGGGGGGCATAGCCCCCCTCATTTGTGTAGTCAGTTTTATGGCAGTTTTTCAGTTCTGGACTTACCGTGCGGGAAACTTCGGCTCTTCATTTGTCGATGTTCTGCTGTGTCGGTGAAGTGGAATTCGATGTAGTGGGCTGTCGACGTACTAAAGGTAACCCATATATATATATATATATATATATATATATATATATATATATATATATATATATATATATATATATGAGAGAGAGAAATATATAGATAGATATAGATAGATATAGATATATATTTATATATACAAGAATCCAACAGGAACAAATGGAAGGACCAAAAGAATCAGCAGCAGAGACCTTGCTGAGATTTTGTGGCGATGAAAAAAATTCCCTTGAATCTATCTACAATGAAATTTTTTTTATTGAACAATTTTTTTTTAATTCTTTGATTCTCCCCTACAGGTTTTATCTGATTTGGACTTCAGTGTTTTTAATTATATTAACATTATTGTTACACAGGATTTCATTAACATTTTTAAAAGATATTTTACTTTCATTCTGTCTAGAAGATTGAATTTGGTTAATACATTCCTGGAGTTGAAAGTTTTTTTTTAAAATAAATTTTAAGTTTTCTTTACTCTTTCTTAGAGTGAGGAAGCTAGATTGGCCAGAAAATCTTTACCCAGATGGCCAGTATGGAAACCCCCCTTTTTGAAGGTTTTATTTGAGTTAATTAGAAACACGGAGGTGAGGATTATGAAGCCAGATAAAGGCGGGGGAGTGTTTCTTATGAATTCAATTGATTATAACAATAAGATCTTCAGTTTGATTGCTAAGGATTAATTTTATTAGGTAGTAACATTAAATGAAGTACACCAGACTTACAGGTTAATTGATGTTATTTTACATGATGGCTTGATGGATCAGTGTTTAACTAATGGTGAGTACAATTTCCTTAAAAACAGGCAACCCAGTTATTTTCAAATTAGAAGAAATACATAAAAATATTTCTGATCCTCCCTATTGTCCAATTATAGCAGCTGGAGGTTCTAAAACAGAACTTCTGGCTATGTTTGTAAATGTGTTCTTGAAGCCATTTCACACCAGCTTGCCAGGGGTGTTGAAGGATTCTTGGACGTTGCTCAACAGAATGAGGCATTTACGTGTTGAGGAGGATGAGATACGGCTGCCATTAAAGATCCTTTTATGGTCATGCTACAGGAAACAGGTTAAGCCCTGTTTAGAACTTATTGGTAGCACTCCCACTTTAAGTAATCTCAGGATCAACAATTTATGTTTATTTATATAAATGGTAATGAAATGAAACTAATGTTTTTACTTTTGAAGGGAAGTTTTATTGACAGACTTTGGAGGTGGCATGTGCCCCCATTTTTGACAATGTAGTCTTGTGTTACTGAAACATATGGTTGTTTTCAACAGTACGTACAATATCCATTTGAAATCATATGTAAGATTTTTGGCTGACATTTTTTTTTTATCTGAAAGAGAACCTTAGTTATTTTGAAAGAGTGTTGTGAAAATTTATAGGCTTCCACAGCATTTTTAGAATTTTCTTTTTCTGTTAAAAAGGACACTAGCAGTGTTTTGGCCATGATCTATATAAAGATTACCAGACCATTTTCTGATTCCAACATTTTCAGGGAAGCTAAGTTTTCCAATAACTACTTACATTTTGATAGTGCCCACACAATATCTCAGACAAAAAGCATTGCAATAGGTCAGTTTATTCGTTTCTCACATTTGGTATCTTAAAATAATACTTTTTTGGGCACAGAGTAAACATCTGTTAAAGTTGCTTGTGGATAGAAACTATCCAGACTATTTACTGAAAGAAATTTCAAACACTTTTAAAGTAGGAAGTTTTGACAGGTGAGGTCCCATATTGAAAAGGGCTATTTATGCCAAAACAATACAGGGTGATATTTTATTTAGTGAATCTATGGCCCTACATTTTTCTGTTGATATAAGTACTATTAGGTCTATTATCAACAAAAAGTGGATTTATTTTGGTATAAATTAATCCAGACTTGTGTAAACCAGGAACTAACCCTAGATTTACTTATAAGTCTCATTTCAATTTGAAACATATGCTTAAAAGCAGGGACTGTATGTCTAGTGTTAAGGGCAATATGACAAAATGTGGAGCTTGTAGGTATTGTCATTAAGCTTCATAAGACCACTATGTGACAGTATATGGATATGTAAAAAACTATTCCATGCAAAGGGGTACAGGACATTTTGACCCTGCTGATTCTGCCGCAGATGATTTACCCCTGGCCGTTTTGACCCCGGACAATTTGACCCGACAAAATATTACCTTTCCAGTTCCATAGCTATGGTTTAAAAAAACGAAAGCACGGACATTATGAAAGGAAAATAACTTTTTTATAAGTAATCAATGAAAAAAAATTTTAAAAAATTATATAAAATACTATACATACTATACATATACATATCATAAATATATATAAGTATTACAGCGACATTGAAATAAATATTAGATTGAAAAAATAAAACGTGTGCATCACTATCCATTAAAAGAAAGGCACGAACTACCTACAAAAGCATGCATCACGTTAAACTAGAAAAGGGGTTTCCCTGTAATCATTTTATGAAATCACCAATGAAAAGCAGAAATAGCCAGTCAAGTAAACCACATAAATAGTCACATTAAAATATACATTAAAACCAAAATATTGAAAAGCAGACAGGAGCCTCTAGGCCATTTTATAATCTAATTACTTTTACAAGTAGTGACTACATTTAAATAATTAAACCCAAAAGAAGTATAAGGACAAGTAAAGGAAGAAGCCCATGCAATAAAGACATACCAACAAAACAGAAAATGTATCTACTGCCACCTATTGGATAAAATATTTAATTATAGTGTACTTCATTAGTTAATTAATACAGAAAAGGCAATTATTAAAATTTATTTGAGGTCAAATAGTCTGGGGTCAAACTGGCGCTAAGTATTCATATAGACAGTAAATACACATTTAAACACGAAAGTGTATACTATTGTATTGGGGTTGAATCTTCCAGGGGTGAACTGTCATGTGTCCATGCAAAGAAAGCACAATTGTAGCATAAGTGGGATAGTTTATTTGGCTTCTTGCATAACCTCTATCAGTTTTTACATTGGTATAACAGACATTTGTGAAAATGGATTTACAAACATCATGCATTAAAAAAAGATGTGATCAATAGTTTTAACAAACATTCTTCCTCTTGCCTTGGGTTTAAAAAGTTTTCTTTTTTAATCTTGGAGAAAGTGGACAATACTACCCTGGGTGGTGATTGGAAATTGCATTTGCAGGTGCTTCTTTATGCTGATACACCACTGGGGTTAAATGAATAAACTTCATTGCAACTCTGTTCAAGTTTAAAGCTGCTACATTGAGATAATTGTGATCACATCATGATTATTCAGCTATTTAATGGGCATTTTGAGTAGGATTTCTTCATTTTGATGAAGTTCTGTTTTGGTGGATAGAAAGCACTTGGTCATTAAAAGATTCAATGTATCCTGCATGTGGACTGTTCATTTTTTGGACTTATTTGTAGTTTGTGAGAATGGTTGGTGTTTCAGGAATTTTTGCTGCCAATGTAGTGTTGTGTTACTGTTAACTGAGTATGACACATTAATTGAGTATGACACAAATCCTAACCCTGACACAATAACAGATTTCAACTTGGATTTGGGTTTTGGATCCATTAATATTCTTATTGGACATGTGTCATTTGTCTCACAGCTATCTCATTGTTTTACTCAGGAGGCCATTGGTCCTGTCACATTTAATGACTTGAATTGAGTTAATGATTTGGTGACTTCTTCTGGTGTACTACGATGTGTACACACTTCTGGCATTAGTGCCTGAAGTTCATAATACAGAAACATTGGATTGTCAGGTGGAAATTACATCTGGCAAGAGCATAGAGGATTAACAGTTTTGGCTTTCACTACCTAAGTCTTTTTTTATACCAGCGATTGGCCTGATAAAGTGAACTGGACAGAAACAGACTGACAATCTTCTCGTGGTTGCTACAGTACAAAATCAATGACTTTGGTAAGAAGGTTTGCAAAGTTAAAAAATCTGCAGTTGGACAATTATTTGCAATCATGTGTTAAACAAGTTAGCATGGCCAAGGGTTTGCACTTCTACAAGTTTCTCGGTGGGGTAGAGAAAGGCACAGAAACCTTTAAAGATTTTGAGGATTTCATTCTATCTACAAGTATGGAATACCTAAGAAGTTTGGTTTAACATAAAGATGTTATTATTATCAAGATTAATTAAGGAAGTGAAATAATTATATGGTTTAATTAAAAAATGATCTTTTATTTGAATTTAAGAAGGAAAAATATGATTATTTTTTTCTAAATAATTTTTTTCTAAGCTAGAAAAAGACATGTAGACACAGTTTTGGAGCGAAAGGAAAATACAGTTGTGAGAAAATAAAAAATTATTATGAGGATGGAAAAAGTTTATTTAATCAGGAAGTGCAATAAAGGTTAAAACAGTAACCACTCAGATGATTTTGGGTTGGATGCACAGCATGGGGAAGTCCAAGACCCTTCCCTCTCTCGTTTGGAGGATTACTTGTTGACACTGTCAGAGGGGTAGCCAGACATTGGGTGGTACAACAGACACCAGTCAATTATGGAACTTCCAACTAAAAACAAAGAGAAAGGCTGCAAGAATCAGTAGCAGAGACCTTGAGATTTTGTGGTATGAAGGAAATTCCTTTGAATTTAGTTACAATGATTTTTTTTTTATCTAAGAATATTTTTGATTACTTGAGTCCCCCCCCCCCCCCACAGGTTTTATGTAATTCGGATTTCAGTGTCTTTAATTATTGTGAAGTTATTTTTTACACAGGATGTTATTAATCTTTTTAAGTGAGATTTTACTTGCACTCCATCTAGAAGATTGAATTTGGTTGATATAGGGCAGGATTCACGAAGGCTTGCACGGAGTGTAAGAGACGTGCAACACTCCATGCAAGCCTCGCGATCCAGGAACAGCCCTAAGCTCTGTGTAAGAGACCAGCTAAAACGTCTCTTACACGGACTGGGCGTGGACATGCTAAATACCTCATTTGCATCCGAAAGGTATGCAAATGAGGTATATTAGCGATCCACGAAGCAGAAACCAGTCCGTGTAGGAGACGTTTTAGCTGCAGAAATGTACTCAGTTGACAACTGAGTACATTTCTGCAAATTCCACAACGGAGCCATGTCAGCTCCAAAAAAAGGTTGCATATGACTCAGGCAGCATGCCAATGGCCAAATATGTGGCCATTGGCAATATAACCCGATGCCAAAATAATAAAATTATAATTTTTTTTTTCGGCGATCGCCGATGTTTAAACCTAGCGCAGCCCCGCGCAAACGGGCTGCGCTGTATAAAAGCATAAAAAAGAAGGCTATTAACCCACAAATGTGGGTTTCATGCAATACATGGAATGACAATGCAGGGACCAGCAGACCAAAAACAACATGTCCACCGTGTAGTGGTTGCTAAGGGGGGAAGCTGAGTCTAAGACATGTATCTAAGCATTAGTATGCAATCTCATGTAAATGAGGGTACGGATACTGAATCTCACAGTCACATAGCAAATGAGCACAGTCTGAGTAGTGTAAGAGATACATAAGGGGGAGGAATAGAGTAGGAGATAGGTGACATCACAGGGGGGAATGGTAGAAAGAAATGCAGTTCATTGGAGGCCAGTGTAACATGACAGATGACAGGCACAGATCATGGAGAGAGGTGTGCCACTAGATAAGTCATGTAAAGTCAAGAAATGGAAGGTGTACACTGTTACTTACACCAAAGTTTCTTGCTGGGCGTGCATGCGCACGTGTGTGCGTCATGAAGCACGAGTAGGACAGTGTGCGTGCGTGTAAGGCAGACTGAGCATGTGGGAGAGTGTTGGGAGATGTTTAACACTGTTTGCGCGGGTGTGCGCGCGTGTAGGGCAGGCTCAGTATGTTGGAGGCTGTTGGCAGACGTGTAACAGTGTTTGCGCGGGTGTACACACGTTTTAACCCGAATAAGTAGATTCTGAACCGTGTAAGCATGTGTGCGCGCGTGTAAGCCACTGTGAGCGTGTTTCTGATGGTATGCACGTTGCTCCCCCCCAGAGGAAACAGAGAGGAAAAAGGAAGAAACAGAATTAATAGGAAGCTAGCAGGGATAACTGCTGAAGCTAGCAGGTGAAAACAATTAGAAGCAGGCAATTACACAGGCAGAATAGTAGCCCAGCCCAGAACTTAAAACTCTGCAAACAGTAGTGCAGGATGTTTCCCTTAAGAGACACTGCAAGACAGGAGTAAGCTAATAGAAGTGAACACTGAAAAAGTTTCACTCAGAGCAGAAATGTTAGGGGCTGCCATAGCTGTCATAATAAGACATAGGCGACTTGCCGAGGGTGGTGACAATGCAGATGGTGCCAAACAACCCACAGTGAGGAGATGGAGAAGAGTGTACAGGCCCAGGGTCACCTACCACGGGTTACATGAGCTGGAGATAGAAGAGCACTATAGAGTGGACAGAGAGCTCCTGCAGCAAATTGTTAAACTGTGCAGGCCACGCCTCACACACAGAACCAACAGAGGGGAACCCATCCCAGTGGAAACCAAGGTATGTGTTGGCCTAAGAATACTAGCAACAGGTACCTTCCAGAGACCAACTGGCGATATGATGGGGATATCACAGGCATCAGCCTCCAGGGCACTGCACCAGTTCCTGGATGCCATGTCAGCACATGTCGGTGATCATGTATATTTCCCCAATGCCCGTGACGTATTGGCCAGCAATATGTGTCTCTTCCATCAAATAGCGGAATACCCTGAGGTACTGGGTGCAATAGACTGCATGCACATACGCATCAAAGCACCAGCCGGTGAGCGGGGTAGGGCCTACATTAACCGCAAGGGCTTGCCCTCCATCAACTGCCAGGTCGTGTGTGATGCCCAGGGCATAATAATGAATGTGTGTGCTGGCTGCCCTGGGAGTTACCACAATTCACACATCTGGCATTTGACGCAGCTGTACCAGACATTTGCCAATGGGGACATCCCACACGGACACCTAGTGGGGGATGCAGGTTAAGCACTGGAGCCGTGGCTGATGACACCCATCAGAAACGCACACACACCTGAACAGGAATGCCATAATGAGGCACACGCACAAACACGTAATGTAATAGAACGTGTGTTTGGGCTGCTCAAGTCACGGTTCCGGTGTCTGGACACATCTGGTGGAGCCTTGCAGTACACACCAACTACATGTACCCAAATTGTCATGGTATGTGCTATGCTACATAATATGATCTTGCGAAAACAGCTGCAGCAGGACCAGCATAGGGCCGGGCCAAACAGCCCCCCACCATTGCCAAGGCCATCACAGGCAGAGCGTGACTCGGAGGAGGAACAACCTGAGCCTGCCCCAGTAGGCAGAAGGAGGCGTGCCCAGTATGCCCTGGCCTTGGCAAAAAGGCAACGCATAGCACATACACTGGCTCAGTAGGAACCCAGGGAATGATACCCCCTCTGACTCACTCAAATAATAACATGGATGCCTAAATTGACATGACCTGCTCACAAACATGTACAGGGAAGTGTAATATGCGCATCCGACAGAGGCAGCCCTGCAGCACCACCTGAGGCATGAATGCTATGTGTTAAGTAATGTAACACTATGTACTATATGCACACCTGAGCATTCTGACTAACATCCACCCTCACCAAGCATGAAGCCACAAAATGACGATGGGATGATCAAGTGCAATAACTGGCTGAAGTAATGCAGTCAGTCAAAGGGGAGCCAATGTGTTTCAGGCTGGCAACACATGCGGAGCTTGACATGATGCACCACCTGCTAGGGGTGGCATGCACCTATCATGCCATGCCCCATGGATACCGGCAAAGGCTGTCAGTACCCACAGCATGCCCTGAATAGGTAAGTCTCAAAACACAAACCCACCTTCATAGGTTCTACAAGGGATAGGAACCTAGATGTAATGCTACCCAATGACAGATGTATAAACAGCAAGATGTGTGCAGTGTAAACGCACACAGTATGGAGAATGTAGATACCAGTCCTGTAATAGAGAACTGGGCAAGGCTCACATCAGCACCCTAACACTACCAGGTCACACCTCATACTGTGCTGTACAGCCGCAAAACATGGAACAAGCTACAAAAGGAGGGTGACTAGCAAGAAATGGCAAGGATAACCACACCCCCATGTTGGTACCACAACAAGAAGCAGCATGGAATAGCCATGGTCAAATACCAATGGCTAAAACTGCCTCACAGTATATAGCCTGCTGCAGACTACTGTCCTAATACCAGGAACAGCACCTGGCCTATGTCGGAATACATGAATATATCAAGCCCCCCAAACCACATTATATTGCTTGACTGAAAATACCCAGACATACACTGGTAGCATTGTACTAGCACCAACACAGTAGGAGAAAATTACCCAGATTCCATAAACCAAAATGCCCAGGAACAATGTACCACTCCCACAAGAGTGGTACGCATACTGGATGTGATAATCAGCAACATGTGTACTGGATGGCAAGATGAGAAGTGTACCACTCACTGGTAAGACCAGACCATAGAGTAATCACACTGGATATACACATCCTGACCCCAGTCCCTGGCCAGAATACCACAGTGAAAAACATGTGTAAAGTATAGGTTGCAGCCCTCAAAACCGATGTTGAATCCACAAAAGGCCCTGTGCAAGTGCAGAATATGGGACACACCACAGAACATGTTATACAGGCATTCCATGAACACAGCCAGGAATGCTTGGAATATGCAATCACAAATAACAACAACACACAATGCCATACACACAGGCATCTGGCATGCTGGCCTCCAGCCATTACCAAACCATGCAAGAGAATGAGGAAGCTACCACATGATAGAGCAAACATAAAAAGGGAAGTAATCACTGACCAGTAGTATGGCAACAACATATGTCCACACATACAATCCACTAAGTCCAGCCACAACAAGTAGAATCTGTGAATCCAGAGGCAATGTGACGCCAGTACCAAGTACACAGACAACCACAACACCCCCCAATAAATACAAATATATGTGATAGATGCATCCATGTATCCAAACCAGAGGTTGAGCTCCAACAACTCAGTACTGTCAAAACTAGTCAGGAGGAGAAGGTAACCACATACACCACAAACCCACTCCCACATAGACCTACCACAACTGTAAACCAAACACATAAACACATACAAATATTCCCGGAGTCCTTAATTACAAACACACCACACCAACAGAAGCCTCCAAAGTAGATCACAAGCAACCACAACCTTCAAACATAGCACATGCAACGAATAGTATGCAAAGCTGGTGTGCCAAACAGTCACAGGCCAGAAGGAGAAACAACATGCCTGATACAGTCATAATAGGTGTCTGTATAGGCAGACACACTGTTGTCCCACTCACCAGACTGAACAAGGGAAAGGGTAGAGTAAGCTGCTTGTAGGCTGCCACAAAATGCCACATAACACAAGTATGCAGGTCACCCCAAAGCAAGCAGAAATATGATGTACTCAATGTCCATGCTGGTGTGAATTACCTGAGATGTACCTCCCTGGTCAACATCAAAAGAGACATGGATGGTCCCTCTGAGTATGTACCCCAGGGCGGGATGACACTGGCTGTGTGCAGCATCCAACCCTCACCAAGAATGATGCCACAGTATAAACACAGAATGCTCATGTTTAACAGCTGGCACAGTTACAGCTGTCAGTCCAAGAGGGTCTAATGTGTGTCTGCTTGAGGTGTCAAGCATGACAAGCCATGCTGCTGTTCCAGGGATGGCTGTCAGCTGTTACCCGTGTGCGTCTGGATACTGGATAAGGCCTTTGCCGCCTCCATAGAGCCGTATGTAGGCAAGGCCAAAAAGACTACCCACCACCCTAGAAAACATAAGTGGTAGGAAAGATAAGGGTAATGCTGACCAATGCCAGATGTGTAAACTGCGATATGCATGCCCCTGAGGCACTTCCCATTATTGAGAACATTGATGTCTGTGCAGTGACAGAAGCCTGCTGCAAGCCTAGTGATAGCACACCAGCACTACTAGGTTATACCACATATCATGTGTTATGGCCCCAACACCTGCACCAAAACATCAAAGGAGGGGGAGTATCCATATGCAGCACAGACACCCATATTGCCAGGTAACTGACAATGCACAAAGCAGCGGACACCACCCATGTGCACATAACTGTAGTCAAAACTGCTGTACAGTCTGTAGCATGCGACAGACCACACTCTCACACACAAGAACTCCACCCAGACATCCGAAGACACTGGACAGTATGAATGTCCCACCAAATACCAGACAAGGTACACACAAATTACCACATAGGTGTCAAACCATTATGTATGCAAGGAGTAATCAGGGACCTAGGGGCACAGGTCGATATTAATCTGTCATGTGACACCCACAATGCCAATGTGGCTATGAAGACTGTTGATACTGGACACCGTATCATGAAAGGATTCACATCAACATCAGCAGAGGTCACTGTGCCACTGTACTGTTCCCTTATCAGACCCATAATCTAGTACAATGACTCATATGGGATGTACCATACGTGACAACTGCAGCGGTTCGGAAGACCTCATAGTTACCCCACCAACAGGATAAAGGGTGTGAAATATATGTCATATGCTGCCTGGCTGTAGACACCCCAGCTGACTGCAGTCACACACTGCCTACACAGAGGCATTGTATGTCTGTTGTACAAGGCCATGTCCAACACAGGAGTAATGGACAAGCTACACCACAGGAAATCAAAGCCATTGGAGCTGTGAGAGTCACAGATGTCAGCCTCAACACATAATGAAATAAGATGTGCTGGAGGGACAGATACATAACCCATAGGCTCCCCACACCCAGAAACAGGATCCCAATCCATGGTAGGCAGAGCCCCTTACTGACACCCCTCAACAGGAATATTGCCAAGTGGATGGATGACCGTACATGTATACTGGGGGTCCCCACTGTGTCACGACCAGACAGAGGCACAGTGAAGAACCTCATAAATGGCCATAATTGAACATAGCAAGGGGTGGCGAAAGACACACACACTCTGGCTAGGCTTACTAATGGCCTAGGGTGTCTAGCCTAGTATGAACCCATGAACCTATGAAGATACAAAACGTACAGGACACTAAGGATAATCACAAGGCTTAACCAACTGATGGTAGGAACCATGTTGGGCATCCACAGATATGCTCCGAATCACACAGATATTACAAACAACATACCAAACACACACACATATTGCTAACATACAACCTGTCAGGTGTAGTGCAAACACCCCCCCCCCGAGTGCAAAATACCTATCCCAGCAGACTGATGGTCCCGACATTGCAGATGCTGAGGAAACAGCCATCATCTGCAAAGCAGAACACACAGCAGCAAAGGTATGTGATGGTGTCCTGTGCTGAGGCCAACATGGACTCCAAGAATAATGGAATGACAAATCACACTACTGCCCAATGTCAGCCTTACCACAGGATATGTACCCAAAGAGCAGTGTACAACAACAGTGGTCCATCACAACAAAGGTGTTGCCTGAATGGATACTCCAAACTACCACCCCAGGATCCTGACAAGCTTGTTCTGCACAGCTATGGAAAGGATCAGTATGTACCGCAGGCAGAAGGCTATTGTGGACCTACTGATACTGGACCCTACACACTGTGGCTGTTGTAACTGCAGAACCGGCCCCTAAACATGTCTGACCCATTTCAAGCAGTCATTAAGGTCATTGATGAGGGCAATGTGGTCCACACAGCGTAGCTGGACCGTGCACATGCTTCTAGACAATACCGTAAGAGTTCAGTATGGATATGTTCACCAGCTTAAATATACACCCCTATGTCAGTAGAGGGGTTGCAAACCAGACCAAGGACAGAACTGACATGGTCAGACATGCCGCATCCATGTCAGACTACAAAGCGGATATGAGTGGCATCCCACAAGGCCTGGTCTTGGCCCCCCCCCCGTTCTGTATATATGTCCCATAGGTATAGGCCAACATGGAAGGACTGTGACTGAGCATGTATGCAGAGGAGTACAAACAGCCCACCATATCCGACCTCCAGCTGACACAAGCAACCCACAAAAGGGCCACCTACAAACAGACAACTGTAGCCATAGCCATGTCAGCAAGCTAATTGCAGAACTGTGTATAGACACCCACTGTGGATATACAGTAAGTGCCCACAAATTACCACACAGGTGTTAACCCATGAGGTACCTAACATGTAATGTGAGACCTGGGTACAAAAGGTGATAAATATCCTGCACTGGACAAACATGTGGCTGTAGTGTTCGCAGAAACATGTACCATATACCCACCCAAACATGAAGGTTGGCAGATGTAGATAAGGGGAACTCACTGTGGCTCTGCAGCCATCCTCCATCAGCGTCACAACTGACTACAATAGCCCCTGTGGGATATACTGCAGCAGACACCTCCATCAACTGTAAAGTCCACAACAGTACCCCACCAGGGGTAGCAAAGAGCATGAACAGATGCCATGTGTTGCCTGAGTAAACAAACTGCAGCCCCACACACCGCCATCCTTCCCAGCTACAGGAAAGCTGTGCCTGATGTATGAAGCCATGTCCAACCTGGAATGAATGAACATGTTGCACCTTGTACAATCTGAATGGCAGTGAGCTATGCACATGAGAGACCTGAACCCCAGCACTGACATACATAGGACAAGATGTACAGAATGATTCATAACACAGAAGGCACCCCCACACTTCAGTAAACTCCTGGTACAGGTCAGCAAGAGAGCCACATATCGACACCCCTCAAGAGGCATCCTGATGAGTGTATGGGAGATGGTAGGCTACCCTGGGTATCACTGTTATGTCAGAGGTAGACGGAGGCACAGTATACTAACCATGACATATGTCATGGCAAACTCCAGTTACAATGTGTGTCGAAGGACAAACACACCCTGTGACTAGCATCAGAAATGGCCTAGGGAACAATGCTAGTGTGTGCCAATGTCCACCCATGTTGTGGAATACACTAGCAATGTTGGACAAGCCTGGTGTAGGTAGTCCATATCCGAACATATTGCAACATGGTCATATGTGCACAACTGGCCCCTACACAGTCTGTTGTGCTCACTATGAAGATGTCAAGCAGTCATAGGACTAAAGCCCAGGATACTGTCCACCACAGTGAAAGTACCGAACCAGTACACTATACGGTACTACAGTGTTAGGTCATTATGAAAGTATGTTGAGAACTGTCTGCAAAGTATCCCATGCAATTCCTGCAGGCACAGTATAATCCCTGTTGTGGCAGACACGAAGCAGTTGGCCAGTTAGTACACAACATGACACCCAACACACAATCATAAACATGCGATATTGTCGAAGTTCACACACACCCAAATATGTGGTGGACTTCAGAGTGCAACATATGGAAAGCTCACACTGGGCATGCTCGCACACTTTGATAAATGAGGCATATGTCAGACAACATGCCATGGAAAGGCTGAACTGGGCATGCTCACACACTTAGGCCATATCGCCGTTTAGCAGTTGGCCACACATATCTGGTATTTGTACGTGTCAGTCCAGGAAACAACCACAACACAGCAATCAGCCCAGTGCACACAGTAAATGACCACAGAAACATAAGTGTTATAGTGGATCGCCGTCATATGCAAAGATCTTCCACAGATACACAAGTTGGTTCTTGGAACAGGGAATGCTATTGCAATAAAGACCTGCAAACAGTAGAACAGCACAACAAATATTGTGCATCCGACAACTGAACATATGGGTGTAGAGGTCAATACTAGGCTTCTTGCCCCAGGGAATGACAGCTCAGCCAGAGTGTGCTTGGCATCTGCATCCCCAGGATAGTAGGCTACTGTGCCACTGTAAAGTAGGTCACAGAAGGCAACATGTGAGGCTAGTGAGCTGTGCCTCTGTCAAGCAGGGGCACCGTGGAGGTCTCAGGGATTGAATGTGCTAAGCCACAGCCATGTCGTCGGTGTGTGCTGTGAGAGGGTTGCCGAGGATCTCTGACAGTAGGTGTCCGTCAATAACAGACTGAGGGGAGCCCTATCTGCATTCTCTGGACGACTCCACTGTCAACACTGTGTTGTAATGAGTATGTGTGAATGAAGTGCCGTGCCGTAACTGTCCACAGATGCCCTCTCTCTGTGGGCTACAGCTCTGCAATGTATTAGGTCACTCTGTCTGTTGTACGGCGCATATATGGCTGGTGTACAGCTGACAGGTGTCTTGTTGTGGAGCAGTCATGGGTATATGTGGGATAGCATGACCAATGCAAACTGTACACATGCTCATAGAATACAATTGTCAAGGATTATGCTGAGTGGCCAGTATAGTCCTCCAGCATGGGTCCTCTGAAGTCATCCACCCCAGTCTACACAAGTGTAGAGTCTGCTTGTGCTAAACACAGTTTGTGTGCAGTGACAACCTTGCCTGGGGTGGAGATGAGATATGGATGTCCAGGGAAAGGTGGGTATGGTCAGATATCAACAATGGTGGTCTACCTCTGGTGTGGAACAGTGAGTACCCACGTTGCAGATGGACAGGTGCAATATGTATTCACCCATGTGGCTGTGGTGTGTG
The DNA here is from genome assembly GCF_019279795.1 of Protopterus annectens. NCBI lineage: Eukaryota > Metazoa > Chordata > Ceratodontiformes > Protopteridae > Protopterus > Protopterus annectens. The sequence continues at coordinate 971,837,709 of NC_056725.1, read as the reverse complement.
GTTCTGCCATAGCACATGGACCCACAAATTGTAGTGGCTGTAGGGTAAAGTGGTAGAGGCCTGAGTAGTTCTCACACACAATATGCCTGTACCTGATGTTAACAACTGGAATGGTGTATGTGAATATCTGCATATCCTGGCACTGTTCCCAGGGTAGCTAAGTGTGTGTCCTGGATGTGGGTGTGGTGTTCTGTACTGGTTGTGCTGTATGTTACAGGTCCTGTGGTCCCAAAGCATGGTATAGAACATAACCTGCCAGTGCGATGTGCATATCTGACCCTGACGTAGGTGGCTGCAAATGCATATATATGCTATCCCCCACCTGACAGGTAGTACGACATCTACATACCGCTGTAGAAATAAAGATGTCATCACCCTATAAATACTACAGGTGCAGAATAGATGCTCAGTAATTCGGATAGTGCGCTCTGCTAATGCGTCTCCCTCAAGTATCATAATGTAGTTAGGTAGGGGTTCGAATCCTGCAAATGCTCAGTGTTTGTGGGTGAGTGGGGTTTGTGTGTGTGAAAGGCTGTGAGAGGGAAATGTCCCTTTTGGCAATTGGGAGAACACACTACAGGATGCATACTCCTCTTTCTAAACACAGATGATGTCAGCACCCTATAAGTACAGCAGGTGAAGGAAAACCACCCAGTAATGCGAATAGCGCGCTCCGCAAATGCGTCCGTCTTGAGTGTCATAACATAGGTAGGTAGGGGTTTGAATCTTGTACATGCTCAGTGTGCGTAGAGGGGGTTAGTGTGTGTTCAAGACTGTGTGAAAGACGTATCCCTTTTGCCAACTAGGAGAATACACTACAGGATGCACATTCCCCTTTCTAAACACAGATGATGTCAGCACCCTATAAGTACAGCAGGAGAAGGGAAACCTTCCAGTAATGCGAATAGCGCATTCTGCTAATGCATCCGTCTTGAGTGTCATAACATAATTAGGTAGTGGTTTGAATCCTGCAAATAACAAGTGTGTGTGTTTGGATGAGGGGGGTTAGTGTGTGTATAAATTTATGTGAGGGAAATGTCCCTTTTGGCAACTGGGAGAACACACTACAGGATGCACACTCCCCTTTCTAAACACAGATGATGTCAGCACCCTATAAGTACAGCAGGAGAAGGGAAGCTTCCCAGTAATGCGAATAGCGCGCTCTGCTAATGCGTCCATCTCGAGTGTCGTAATATAGTTAGGTAGTGGTTTGAATCCTGCAAGTGTGTGTGTTTGGATGAGGGGGGGTTAGTGTGTGTGCAATTTTGTGTGAGGGAAATGTCCCTTTTGGCAACTGGGAGAACACACTACAGGATGCACACTCCCCTTTCTAAACACAGATGATGTCAGCACCCTATAAGTACAGCAGGAGAAGGAAAGCCTCTCAGTAATGCAAATAGTGCGCTCTGCTAATGCATCCGTCTCGAGTGTCATAACATAATTAGGTAGTGGTTTGAATCCTGCAAATGGCAAGTGTGTGTGTTTGGATGAGGGGGGTTAGTGTGTGTGCAATTATGTGTGAGAGAAATGTCCCTTTTGGCAACTGGGAGAACACACTACAGGATGCACACTCCCCTTTCTAAACACAGATGATGTCAGCACCCTATAAGTACAGCAGGAGAAGGGAAGCCTCCCAGTAATGCGAATAGCGCGCTCTGCTAATGCATCCATCTCGAGTGTCATAACATAGTTAGGTAGTGGCTTGAATCCTGCAAATGTGTGTGTTTGGAGGAGGGGGGTTAGTGTGTGTGCAATTATGTGTGAGGGAAATGTCCCTTTTGGCAACTGGGAGAACACACTACAGGATGCATACTCCCCTTTCTAAACACAGATGATGTCAGCACCCTATAAGTACAGCAGGAGAAGGGAAGCCTCCCAGTTATGCAAATAGCGCGCTCTGCTAATGCGTCCATCTTGAGTGTCATAACATAGTTAGGTAGTGGTTTGAATCCGGCAAGTGTGTGTGTTTGGATGAGGGGGGGTTAGTGTGTGTGCAATTTTGTGTGAGGGAAATGTCCCTTTTGGCAACTGGGAGAACACACTACAGGATGCACACTCCCCTTTCTAAACACAGATGATGTCAGCACCCTATAAGTACAGCAGGAGAAGGGATGCCTCCCAGTAATGCAAATAGCGCGCTCTGCTAATGTGTTCGTCTCGAGTATCATAACATAGTTAGGTAGTGATTTGAATCCTGCAAATGGCAAGTGTGTGTGTTTGAATGAGGGGGGTTAGTGTGTGTGCAATTTTGTGTCAGGGAAATGTCCCTTTTGGCAACTGGGAGAACACACTACAGGTGGCACACTCCCCTTTCTAAACACAGATGATGTCAGCACCCTATAAGTATAGCAGGAGAAGGGAAGCCTCCCTGTAATGCGAATAGCGCACTCTGCTAATGCGTCCGTCTCAAGTGTCATAACATAGTTAGGTAGTGGTTTGAATCCTGCAAATAGTTTGGATGAGGGGGGTTAGTGTGTGTGCAATTATGTGTGAGGGAAATGTCCCTTTTGGCAACTGGGAGAACACACTACAGGATGCACACTCCCCTTTCTAAACACAGATGATGTCAGCACCCTATAAGTACAGCAGGAGAAAGGAAGCCTCCCAGTAATGCGAATAGGACGCTCCGCTAATGCGTCCGTCTCGAGTGTCATAACATAGTTAGGTAGTGGTTTGAATCCAGCAAGTGTGTGTTTGGATGAGGGGGATTAGTGTGTGTGCAATTATGAGTGAAAGAAATGTCCCTTTTGGCAACTGGGAGAACACACTACAGGATGCACACTCCCCTTTCTAAACACAGATGATGTCAGCACCCTGTAAGTACAGCAGGAGAAGGGAAGCCTCCCAGTAATGCGAATAATGCGCTCTGCTAATGCGTCCGTCTTGAGTGTCATAACATAGTTAGGTAGTGGTTTGAATCCTGCAAATGGCAAGTGTGTGTGTTTGCATGAGGGGGGTTAGTGTGTGTGCAATTTTGTGTGAGGGAAATGTCCCTTTTGGCAACTGGGAGAACACACTACAGGATGCACACTCCCCTTTCTAAACACAGATGATGTCAGCACCCTATAAGTACAGCAGGAGAAGGGAAGCCTCCCAGTAATGTGAATAGCGCACTCTGCTAATGCATCTCTCCCGAGTATCGTAATGTAATTAGGTAGGAGTTTGAAACCTGTAAATGGCATGTGTGTGTGTTTGGATGTGGGGAGTTTGTGTGTGTGTGCATTTCCGTATGAAAAACATGTTAGTTTTGGCAATCAGGAGATCACACTACCTGATGCACATTACCCTTTCAAAATACTGATGTTGTCAGCACCCTATAAGTACAGCCAGAGAAGAGGAACTATCTAGTAAACCGAATAGTGCGCTTTGCTAATGCATTTCTCTCATGTGTCATGACTTAGTTAGGGAGGGGAATGAATCCTGCAAATGGCAAGTGTGCGTGTGTGTGGGGGTAGTAGGGTGTGTGTAAATACAAGTGTGAGAGAACAGATCCTTTCGGCAAATACTACAATACACCAGATGCTGCATACTCCCCCAGTAAACACAGGGGATGTCACCACACTATCAGCACAGCCAAACAGGGCTAGTTGGCTAGTAATGCCAATAGTGCGCTCTGCTACTGTGTCTATTACCATTGTCAGAGTACAGATAGGTATGTTTTGGTAACCCACAACTGCCACGTGTGGTTGTGTCACACAGTATGACCTTGTGTGGGTCTTTGTACATAACAATGCATGCCATTGCCTAAACAGCAATGGCATTGCACACATGATGTGTGTGTGTGACACATACACATAAATACCTGTAACCTTCAGTAGTTACCATGTCTGACACATGCCTCGAGTGGATAAATGGTATTTGCAATGTATACCAATATGACTGTGTCTTACTGTGCAGGGTCCGCACGTGGTATGTCTCTATACAGTGTAGGTGTATATGGTGAAATACCTACAGCAGGGGATACACATCTGGTCTGGGCCATATAGTGTACATGTAGTCGATGTACAGGTGCTGCATGTTCCGACCTGTTGTGGTAGTGGTAACATGTCATTCCACTACAATTCAGTGACCACATGCTGTGAACCCTTCAACTAGTGTGTTGTAGCTACAGTAATGCTCACGCACAATGTTTGGCTGGATGCAGTCCAGCCATATAAACACAGTTCTTGAGACTGTCATATTGCCAGTGTTGTTATGGAGGATAGGTGGTCTTCCTGTGTATGGGAGGGTTGTATGTGCCAGGCTATGAACCAGATGGCAGTCCAACACAGCTGCACATGATTAGGCCCTGATGCTTTGTGCTGTGCCAACAACCTGGAGGTGTGTGTATCTGTGGTACCTTGGGATACCACCCCCTATCCATGTGTGTTACATGTGTAGGGGACGACAGGCATGGTATGGGGCATAACCTGTCAGTGATGGGTAACACCTATGAGCCATGAATCATGAATCTGGTACTGCACAGACATTGCAGTTCACCGTGCTGAGGACAGTGTCTGGTGCATGCATCTTCCGGTGTACACTGCTGTTGTTGTGTAGTAGCACTGTTAGTGTCCTAACCTGTGTGATACCCACGGAGGTGGCTATGTAAACCATGTCCTGCAGCATAAGGCAGTATGTGTGTACCAAGGAGCTTTGCCATTATACATCGGGCCATGGGTGTCACGTGCAAGATGACCCTTGCACATCATTGTCGCGTACCTAGCATGTAAGCACACGTTGACAGCCAGCGGATACCCTATGAATGACAGTGGAGACTGAGCATAATGTAGACATACAACACCCTTCCCACATATAGTGGTAGCATACCTGGTGAGGGTATGTTGGCAACCAACATCAGGCTCATACTGGCCTGTGCCACATGCTGAGAGATCCATTCTATGTTCCCTATCATGTAGTCCAGGGAGGTATGTTTCAGGCAGCCATACTGGCATGGTCAATGAGTGAGTCATATGTGTCCATGCCTCTGACTGACCTGTATGCATGTGTTCTGTGGTGGACCATAGTGCCCCTGAGGCATATCACTGTGACCTTCACCAGATACAGCCTGTTGAGCGGGACCCCAGTGCAGCACACAAGACAGGTACCTGACACGTCTGTAGCAGGTATGTTGTGTAGCCCTACAGGCTGTGAGTGTGTGGCACAGGGGATGTGTGTGCCATGTGTGGCATGTGCTCTGTTCCGACGGAACATATGCCTGTGTGCCAGCTGCGGAGGTGTGTGATGCCCAGGCAGGCTGCTATTCTGAGTCCCCACGTATGCCCCAGTGTGTTCAGCATGCTGTCAGTGCGTGTCAATGTCTGACTTGTATTGTAGTCACTGTAATATATTTTATTTATTTATTTATTTATCCTATATTTGTTGACCAGGATAGTCCGACTGGATGCATGTCCATTTCCAGGGGAGGCCCGGGGAGACAAGCTACGAGGGTAGCAGATACAGCATTACATAATACCAGCATTACATATTACAAACAGATTATTTACAGAGATTACAAAAGTAAGCAAGTTAAACATGTTCCACAGGTTAATGTTAGTCCTGAGCACAAGTCAGGATTAAATTAAATTACACAGTAAAGTGGTTCACAGATTTTACACATTTGAGTTAGCCAGGCTTGATACATTGACATAGCCAGTTAAGTGACAAATGTTGTTTGAGTCTAGTGTTAAATTGACCTAAGGTGGACAGTAGGGTAATATCAGCTGGAAGTGAGTTCCAGGATCTACTTACAGAGTTTGCAAAGAGAGAATCACCGGCTGTGTTATTAAATATGCTAGTCTGAATTAGTAGTTTGTTAGAGGATCGAAGCGGTCTAGGATTGTTATAGGGGGTGATAATATTTGAAGTGCAGGAGTATTGTCTGGATTATAGAGGATTTTATAGGCCATAATCAGTTGGTTATATTGTATTAGGCTGGGTATTGCAAGCCAACCAAGCTGATTTAGATTGATGCAATGATGTGTCCTAAAAGGCAGCCCAGTGGCAAACCTGACAATGTGGTTGTAGCAAATTGAGTGTTTGTTAAGGACAGTCTTGATCATATTCGAGAGTAGAGGGGATGCATACAGAAGGGTTGAAACAAGGTATGAGCGAGCTATGGCACCTTTAGCTGGAGGGGCTAGGAAGGCTTTAATTCTGTAAAGTGACCCTAGTTTTCTCTTGATGGCTTTGATAATTTGGTTAACATGTTGGTCACATTTGAGATTATTGTCTATGATGACACCTAATAGTTTAGTAGATGGGTCAGGGGAGATTATTGTGCCATCAGTTGATGTTATGGTAACGGTGAAAGCGGTAGACCTACGTGTTGGTGAAATAACAGCAGTTTAGTTTATTTTTGATTTAGGATCAGACGATGTTCAGAAAGCCAGTTTTCTATTGTATTAAAGGTGGTCTGGGTAGCTGACCATAACTCTACTGGAGATGTGGCTGAGCAGATCAGAGTAGAGTCTTCAGCATATTGGATACAACTGACTTTTGGGATGACAGTATAAAGGTCGTTTATGAAGATGGAGAACAGCAAGGGCCCTAGTATAGAGCCTTGTGGTACTCTGAGGGTGTTAGGTAGAAGGTTAGAGAGTTTGTTCTGCCAGAGGCCAGCCTGCTGTCGACCATGCAGGTAGGATTGAAACCATTGGAAGGCTCCAGTATCTAGACAGAATGTTTGCAGGGTGTGGATTACAAGTTGGTGATCAACCATATCGTATGCCTTGGAAAGATCCAAAAAGAGGGCTGAGGATATATAATTAGTGTTGCAAGTATGGTTTATGGTGTTAGTAAAGGCTAGGAGGCCTGAAGTAGTGCTGTGATGAGGACGGAAGCCATGCTGAGTGTCTGCCATAAGGCGAGTTTGGATTAGGTGGTGCATGAATTGTCTATGACTAAAGTTTACATAATCTTTGCAAGTGGAGAGAGTATAGCTATTGGCCTATAATTGGAGAATTCAGTAGAGCTGCCTCCTTTGTGAAGTGGGATTACATATGACATTTTCCAGATGGTGGGAAATTTAGATTCTACCATGGTTCGTTTGATTATCTTTGAGACGGGGAAAGCAATAACATCATCTGATTTTGATAGGTACTCGGCAGGGAGTTGATCAGCAGAAAGTGTAGTGGGTTTCACTGTTTCAATCAAGGTACGGAGAAGTGAAGTGGTGACTGGTTGGCAGCTGAACGCAAGTAGGTTTCTAGGGGTGCTACTTTCAGGACCAGGGGAGCTAGGAGGTAGATGGCTAGCTAGGGCCTGAAATGTCTCAGTAAAGAATTGGTCAAAACTATCAGGAACATCTTCAGGGGTATTATCAATAGTAGCAGCAGGGATTGGGGTTGACGTTTGTCCAGGATGTAGTATATATGACATGCCACCTGACAGGGTATGGCATTACTGGGTTCAGAGAGCCCAGTCCCCAGATTGGCTGTGTGGTGGCATCCCACACATGTGTTGTACGTTCCTGGCCAATGGTGATGGCTGACTGCATACATGTGGCAGCTGTGACATTGACACATGACTTACATAAACCACAACTGGACCATAGAGGCGATTCACAGGTTACCTTTGCACATGCTACCCTAGTAGTGTGATTGCCATGGTGAGTACCAACACATAGGGCCAATGGGGAACAACATACTGAAGGTGTGTATGTGTGGGTATACCGTTACTGTTTCATAGCATTGACATATATGACTGCACACGTGGGTAAATGCTAGGTAAGACGTGTGCAATGTGTCAAAGGCAACGCACATGCGTACAGGACAGACAGTGAAGTTCTGTCATGTGGAAAGTTGACATACGTATCGTACGCTATGCAGATGTCACTAGAAGTCTACAGAAGCACTGTAACTCTGCATTGCAGGTGTAAGCAGTGTTCCAGGGAACCCCAAGCGAACATGCATGCAAACAAAGCTACAGTAAATAGGGCTGGAAGTAGTGCATTGTACAACAAAGAAGGGGTAACAATAACAGTAAGTAACAATGCAAATATGTAGGCACTATCAACATGTACCCAGGAATACACAGGGCAGATGCCCATGGTAGAAATGATATTAGGTCATAGTTATTTGTGATTTGGATTACATTGGTACTGCACACATATCTACATGCGCGAACATCCACATGGCATAGTCGTTGTGGGCAACTTGACACCATTACTGTACATGTCCACCATTGCATATCACTACTTGCGTTAGCTTTCCCCCTGTGCTACCCATGTATGCGGCTATCTGTTGACAACCTTACCACCGGCATGCAATTATGTGCAGCTGTTATACTTTGGTATGTACTATGGGTGCAGATAACAATTCAGGACATTCATACAGTTACTGCAGCAGGCATGCTGGGATAAACACACAGTCATAGCAGCACACTGTACTGTTACCAACATGATACTATAAATACACTTCTATGTAGTCACCCTGTGCATCAGCAACGTGTTTACCTGTTCCTGCAATGATGTTGGAGATTGCAGGAGGTGGCACAGTGTCATCATATGCACAGGGTGTGGATTAGGTATGCCTGAGTCAGCCACTGATACCACCAATTGACATGTGTGTGTATGTGTGTTGGTGAGGGGCAGCAGTACAGGGTGGGGCAGTGTTGGTGCAGTGTGTGCGTGTATGTGGTCGCCCTAGGGGTTAACATTTCGCATGTGTGTATGCACGCACACAGTTCCACCTCATGGCTGCCATATACAGGGGTTTGTGGACAGCCACAGACTGCACCTGGCAGGTCATACAGATCAGTGTCTGTGTGCACGGACACGGTACCTGTGCTTGGCAGGGGTGCTATGGACCGTATCCAGTACTAAGCCAGACTGGGTACTGTCATCAGAAGCGGGAGTGTGTTGACTGGACACAAGTCCCTGTTGGGACTGTCCAGAGCCACGTGCACGTGGTCTCCTGGGGCGTTCCGATGATAGCACAGACCCAGCATTGCTGGGGCTGCTGCTGGCACTATGGGGCGGCGCGAGCCTGTTGTCATCCGCCGACTGCCAGCTGCTGCTGCTGCTGCCGCATAAGGCTACGTCGACACATAACGCCCACCATTGCCCTGGCTCATGGACATCTGGTTGTGGAACTGCTGTAATATGTCCCCACAACGTCTGTCTATGACATCGGTGAAGTTACGGATAGCATCCGCAATGTCACGCATACTGTCTGTCATGGCTGTGCGACATGCTCTCAGCTCCCTCAGACCCTGTCTGGTGTACCTTTCCATACGTGACTGTGCCTGCATGACAGTCCGAAACATAGCTGAGGTTGACAGACCTCTTTGGGCACGTCGGCCAGAGGCAGTACGCCCACGGATGCTCCCACGAGAACCCATGGGCAACTGTCTGTGTGGTACCATCGGAGGACCTGTCCCATGGCTGCTGTGTGGGGACACATGTGCCACAGGTACCACATTACCCTGGTGTATGCCCACTGTATCCTGTCCATCACCTAGGGACAATGGTGACAAAGGATGTACTGGCAGGATGACTGTGCGCAATGATGGGGTTGACAGCTGTGTACTGTCAATTGGCTGACCAATGGCGGACCCTGACACACCTTCCTGTACCATTATACAAATATCATCATTACCAGTAGCCGTGGCACAGGATTCAGGTTCCCTGCTGCAGGTCACTAGAGCAGCCCCAGAACCTGTGGGAGGAAGACAGGAAACACAGTTTACAGTCTCCAGACATTGTTACCAGTGATGCACTTCTACACACATGCACACATGGACACATGCACACATGCACACGTGGACACAGGCACACATGCACACATGGACACAGGCACACATGCAGACATGCACACGTGGACACATGCACACAGGCACACATGCACACAGGCACACATGCACACAGGCACACATGCACACGTGGACACATGCACACGTGGACACATGCACACATGCACACATGGACACATGCACACATGGACACATGCACACATGGGCACATGCACACATGCACACGTGGTCACGTGTACACATGCAGACATGCACACATGCACACGTGGACACAGGCACACATGCACACATGCACACGTGGACACATGCACACATGGGCACAGGCACACCTGCACACATGCACACATGCACACCCTGCAGTATACACACAGAGCACTACTGAGTTACACTACTGTTACTAGCATTATCAGGACTATTATAGGTTATGTTAAACACACTCACCAGCATGGATGGCCTGCCTTGCTGTAACCCCGGAGGGACCTGCAGAAATGATGAGATTAATGTCAGTGGGCACAACTGTGCCATTGATATTGCATATGATACAGTGTACAGAACAGTCAAGTGTACATATGGCATATTACCTGCACGCTCCATGTCGTGCTGCTGTGTGGAACCAGCCTCCATCATAATGCAGGTGTACTGCTGTTGGTGTTCCGGGGCTGGAGCCACAACATTTAGGAGTAGCCCTCCAGTCTGGTGAGGGGGGGATGTGTGGCCACCCCTCCTCCTGTGGCAACCTGTTGCCTGTGGATATCTGATGCACGCTGACGGACACTTCAGATTAAATCACTGCAGTGATGTCATACTTGCTCATATGTCCTGTTATGCGTGCCAATATCATTTACCCTACGGACAAGGTCTTGCCACAGTGCAGCCCTCTCCTGCTGATTCTGACTGGTGCGGGAAAACAGGATGTCATACTCCCGCACCAGGCTCTGGTGGATCTCCTCGTCTTCCGCCACAGAGTAGGTGGGGTTACGCTGACGCACCATCTCCCTGGAAGAGAACACAAACAGGATATCAGCAGACCATGTCAGCAATATATGGCACACATACTCTACATGATACTCATGTGTAGTGATATACTACTACTCCCATATGTTGCATGTGTGTGTGTCGTGGTGGATACACAGGTACATGGCCAGATATCAGTGCTCAGCCAACACCTGTGCAACAATACCTGCCACATTCCACACAACATAGTAGCATGCCCCATCGGTCAGCACACACTGACAGGTGCAATGCACAACCTCACTCTGGGGTTCATCCCAAGGTACTGTATGTGGGACACCGTCCACTACTGTGATGTGGACAGAAGTTACTCGGCCTGGATATACATATCCCACCACCACCACCAGCACAGTAGACTACTTTGATATGTATGTGATTAGACAGTTATTCACTTGCTGGGACTGAGATGGTATCCATGCAGCACACTGGGCCAGTGGAAGCCACAAGCCACACTGCTGACCCCTTTGCAAATGCTTACCACGGACATGCCACAGATTGCATGGAACTTGCACACATTTCTAACCCAGACCCTATGCACAAAGGTTAGGCATCCTGTCCGGTGGACCCCAGACAGAGGCAGATTGTATAACAATAGCAGGAGGCTACTGCAGGACAGAGCACATTCACATTAAGGGAAGGCATCTGTGGTCAGCACTGGTACTACGCTACGGTCCGTCATAACAATGACCACGGCCTACTCTGGGAGGGAAATGGACACAAACACTATGGATGACCACAAGGCCTTCTTCAGTTATGTTACACATATGGACCACATGCCTCAGATATGCTCTGTGTTAATACACACCTACTTAACATTCACCAAACACACGGATATTGGCAACAATCTTGCAGACATGTTCGGTGCACGATCCCCTCCTTCTCCCCACCAGTTGAAATATTTATCACAGCTGGATGTAACCTCCCTATCATCTCACATGTCCAGGTGAGGGCCGCCCTCAGCAGAGAAGAACACACAGCATCAATGTGACCTCATGGTATCCCTGGATGTGTGCTACCTGCACTCCGAGAGGACATACAACCGCATATAACACTGATAATTTATCTTGGCCGTACTACAGGATTTGTACCTGGACAGTGGCATACAGCAACAGTGGTCCCACACCACTAAGGAGGCACCTCGACTGACCCTGGGAACTACCACATCATATGCATAACCGGCCTGGTCTGCTAAGCTATGGAATTATGCAGTTGTAACCGGGTTAGCGCTGGTTTGCGCGGAGCTCACGCATGCGCACTGGCGGTTAGCTCCGCGCACACAAGCGCACACCCGCTTACAACCGCTTAACGGTGCTTACTCTGGCGCACACCCGCTATTTTCTTTGAAAGAAAAGAAAATGGGGAGACAGGAAAGTGGTGAAAAAGGGGTCACAAAGAGGGTAAGACAGTAGGGAAACAAGCTTGGGATTTGCAGGAGGGATGTAGGTAAGGCCCATAGCTTCCCATTTCTTCATCAGCAACAGCTGTGCATATGTATGTAATTTGGTGTGACATATGAAACCTTCCACCCCTGAGAGAGGTGTCAGGACAACAATAATACTTGTTGTACAGCCAATTGTAATTGAAAGGTTCCATGTCCAGCAGACATGTGTGCAGAATGGGCAGCTATGTATGGGGCGTAATTTTTTTGTGGGTACAGAGTGCCTTTTTTTTTTCAGGTGAGAGTGGTATGTCAGGTGAAGGAAGTTGGTACAGCTGGGGAGGTAGGTTGGCTAGGTAAACAGACAAGACAAACAAGATGCATACAGGGGCGGTGTATGACACGTGTGGGGGGGTTACACAATTGACGGGGACGGAGGTTTGGATATCCAGAGCCCATGAGCCCACAGATGGCAACAGTGGAACTGATATCCGCACCCATAGGCAGTTGCCACTGTTCCTTCACTGCCCAGGACGGGGCTGTGCTGGGGGCTGTGTAGGCCGGGCAACAGGCATGCCCGTTAGTTGCGCCACCCATGCCTCAAGCTGGCGTAGGGGCTCGAGAACAGAGTCCTGAATCTCCCTACGCACCACAGTCCGGACGCTACGGAGGGTGAGTGGTGGTTCTCCTCCGGCCACACTTGCAGAGGGGGGGGCGAGCCCCATCCCCTGCAGCGCTTCCACCCGCAGGTGGCACAGGGCCACCAGAGGAGGGTCCGGACTCGGCACTTGTGCCAGGTGCTCTCGCCAGCTGAGGTGGGAGAGGTGGGTCCGCTGGAACCCGCCTTCCCTGTCATCCTATGTTTTGCATTATGTCATGACAGTTTGGGTTAGTGACATATAATACCATTCACAATTAGTTGTAACAGCATGCATTAGTATTCCCATTAACCAAACACCCAGATATTCACACCATTGAACAGCGTGCATAACACATGCATAATTTGAACAGAAATACACAGTCCAACAACATGCAGGGTTAATTGATGGCAACAGGCCATCAGGTTTGGATGTATGAACAGGGCAGATGCATCAACGGACGTGCAAATATATATGACCCAACAGGACAAACGTCCAGGGGTGTTAATTGTGATTGCACATACCATTTTCACGTGGAATGGGTTACATGTGGTTATAGGGTGGGGTGAAGAAAATAATATTAACACCTTCAAATACCAATACATATGCTGTACATTTCTAATAGCTACAGTTATATACACACTACTGTTCTAACTGCAGTTTCCTATATGATAACTATTTCAACTTGGTGATAGGACTGTTACCGCAACATCAATATACATTTTATTGTTCTTCATACACATTCATATCTAGCTTTGTTCAGCTACATCACCCTGCTACATTTGCTTTATATAGCTGTAGACAAGTGTGGATGCTTGGTATATCAGACAATCATCCTATCTGCATATTGCAGACTGAGAGCAACATATCCAGATTTTGGGATACACATTCCAGATGCAGCAACACTTTGAACAGATTTCGCTGTTTGGTTTTGATTCTCACATGCATTTCATTCTGTCTTGACTGCAGTATACTTTATTCAGGGGTTATTACTACTGTATCGCTGGATTCATGACACTTTCTCACACTCTCTCACTTGCTTTCATTTTACTATTCAGGATGGTACTTACTTCTAGGCTTTATTGACATGTTTTATCTGTAGTTATTACAATCCTTTCCAGCAGTCTCACTTCTGTCATGTTTCAGTATTTCAACAGGGATATATTTCACACATGTGATTTCATCATCTTCTGCAGCTATACTTTTCAGCCTGCTGCAGGTTGTGTACTATTTTCTTACAGGTAGGGCATTTTTATTTCAGAATATATGTCAGACAGTTTCATTTTTCAGTTTAACTTACAGGCTGAAACACACTTTTGTAATCACGTCAACAAAAAAGAAATATCCAACGACACACGAACTGAGGGCAAGAGGAGTTTATTCACTAGTAATTGTTAAGCGCTTTTCGTTGTTCACAGTGTGAGCAACTTCTTCAGACAATTAGATAACAAAACAATTAACAATTTATACTCTCATCACTAATAACTCACGTGTTTAGTACATCAGTTGTGGGTTAAAGTGATGAAGTTGTTTAAAATTGATTCAATAAGAAAACTGTATAAAACCTGTTTTTTTTAAAATATATATATATATGTATGTTGTAAAGATACACTTGAAGTATACTTTAAAAATGTGTATGTACACTTTTAGAAAAAAACCTTCCAAGAAAACAAAACATATAAAACATATAAACTGTAATGAAATAAAGTGAATCAACTCGCAAGAAACAAAAAGCCTATTAGCTGCATATATTGTTGAATGTATGTATATCACTGTAATGACAAAAACTTTTGTAATCAAGCAATACTTGCAGACACTTTCACACTGTTACTTGCACATTTTATTCCTTACTGACTACACTGCACTCTTTTGCTGACTGTCATACTTTTATATTTCTTTACAGTTACTGGTAGTGGATTACTGACCTGCCTGGTGGTGCAACCGCACCAGCCTATCGCCATAGGCTCTGCGGTTCGCAGAACAGACACCTGCAGCTGTAATATAAATGAAGTAATATTGGAATACACATCTCCATAATATCAGCTAGTTTAATTTCTTACATACATAATTAAATGTAACTTACTCAGTAGTGGGGCGTTGGGTGTTTGCCGGGCCTCCAGGATCCAAAGGTTCAGTTGGTCCTGCTTGCATCTCTTCAGGTCCGCATGGTGGTGACGGACCTGCTCACCAGTCCTTGGAATCCCTGTGGCACTGGTGAGATCATGAGCCAACCGGTCCCACGCGTCGGCCCTGTATGCTCCCCAGAGGACCTGGCCCTGCATGAGTTGGGCCTCATGATTGTGGACTAGGAGCCAGACCATGTACCTGGACTCCTCAACGCCCCACCTCTGTGCTCGAAAGCAACTACCCTCTCCTACTTCTGTCATTCTGCCTGCAGGTCAGTTCTACAATCGTTTATGCTGTGTATTCCCGCCTATGGGGCTTATATAGTCCGTTTTTCCCGCACATATCTATGATTGGCCATTTTGGAATTGTATCAACTTCAGTAAACCTGCATTGTCATGCTCCAGTTTGTATTCATTCCTATATATTAGCTATTATTGCATTTCTAGGTACTGCTGTCATGGCTTAGTGGTTTGGTACCTTGACTATGGTGTATAGTATCCTGGGTTCGAACCTTGCCACTGCTTTTTATTTTTCATGACTGTCTAGACATGCTGAGGGGTGTGTCTGTGTAAAGGCAGTTTTGATACGGCTTGCTCAACGTTGCCCGTCGGTTAGTTTGTTTGCGCGGTGCTCCGCGCAAACGGGGTACGCTGCTTTAAGCCTCATTTGGCTATCGGCATGCATATTATGCTCAGCTCAGTTAGGGGCACATAGATTTAGCGTGTTAAACCACTGCTCAGCTACGGGCACTCATTTTGCACCAGTTAAACCACTGCTCATCTACGTGCAGATGCACTCACCCTGTTAAACTGTAGCTCAGCTATGGGCACATCTGGCATT
Organism: Protopterus annectens; assembly: GCF_019279795.1. NCBI lineage: Eukaryota > Metazoa > Chordata > Ceratodontiformes > Protopteridae > Protopterus > Protopterus annectens. The sequence goes on along the minus strand of NC_056725.1, from coordinate 971,821,983 downwards.
TTTTATTCTTTTGTTACCTCACATTTCTTCAATATAAATGGGCTATTTCATTACATTTTACATAAAATGTGGTTTTATGTGTACATATTTGTCAGGGACTTGTTTCCTGCTTATTTTGATAAAAATAAAAAATTGGTGTTGTGGGGGCTCGAACCATGAACGTCTGCTCTTCAGCCAACATCTCTACCGCTACGCTATTGCTTCCTGGCTTATTTTGCATATTTAGTTCTTATATGCTTTCCCACTGACTGCTAACTGTAGCTGCGCTACGGGCACGCCCGCGCAAATGAGCTCACTCACGGTTAAACATTTTTACAATTTAAAAAAAAATATATAACATGTTTATTTATATGTTTTCTGTTCATAGTCTGTGGGGGCATGTGTTGTGTTCTGTTTATTCACATTTCCATGGACTCTGTCGTGGGTGTTTACTTTGGGAACTTTTCCTCTTCTGGGGCGTGTCCGCTTACAGGGCTCGGCCTACGGACACGCCCCCTACTGTCTTACACAGACCGTGTTAGCCTTAAGTGTGATTCAGCATGCTCTCATGAATATGCAAAGCATGCTGACATCACTCCGTTTAATTGCAGCCTCCGTGTATGAGTTATAACTCTTACACGGAGGCTTCGTGAATCCTGCCCATAATCTTGGAACTGAAATTTCTTTTAAAGAAATTGTTACTTCTTTTTTCTCAGAATGAGGAAGGTGGTTTGTCCAAACAATCTTTACATGGATAGTCAGTATGAGCCCCCCCCCCCTTGCAAGAACAACTTGCATCATTTGAGAAATTGTGTATACATGAGATCAAAAAAGTCCTACTTGAATCTCCTAAAACAGATTTTATAATCTTGTGAAAAATTAATTGAGGGTTTTATATGAATTAGAAACAAAGGAGGCAAAAGTTATTAAGCCAGATAAAGGTTATAAAGCCAGGGAGTGTTTCTTATGAATTCAATTGATTATGTAAGATGTTCAGTTTGATTACTAAGGATGAATTTTATCAGATACTATCATTAAATGAAGTACACTGGGTTTACAGGTTAATTGACGTTATTTACACAAATGTTTGACCGATCAGTGTATGAGTAATGAAGAGTACAATTTCCTAATGGTTAAACAAACTCATACTCCAGTTATTTTCAGAATACTGAAAATCCATAAAAGTATTTCTGATTCTCCCTTATGTAAGATTATAGGATCTATATTATGCGATCGAAAGACGTCTTCATCAACACATAAACAGCAAGCACACTAATCTCCGAATGGCCTCTTCAGCAAATTTTTTCCCAGGGAAAAAAATCGCTTGGCCAAAAACAAACAAAAACAAACTTTCAAACCTTACACCCCCACTAACTAAATATACCAACTCTGAGATCGCACTACAGTGGGGAAAAGGGCAAATCCCTGACAACGGGCAAGCATTTTTTCCCCTGGGAAAAAATTTGCTAAAGTGGCCGTTCGGAGATTAGTGTGTTAGCTGTTTATGTGTCAAAAAAGACATGTTTGTATTTTTTTTTTTCTTTTGTTGAAAAGGGCAATAACATTTTTTTTGGATGTGATCTTATATAAAGATCACCAGACTGTTTTCTTTGGTTCCAAGATTTTCTGGAAAGCTACATTATCCAATACCTATTTACATTTTGATACATACACAATATCTCAAAAGAAAAGGATCATGAAAGGGCAATTTATCTGATTCTCTAGACTGGTATCAGAACACAATCATTTCTGAAACAGGGTGAGTATCTGTTAAAGATGTTTGTGGATCGGAACTATCCAGACTCTTTATTGAAACAAAATGTTAACATTATTGAAGTAGGAAGGCTTGACAGGTATGCTCCCACATTGAAAAGGGCTATTGATGTCAAAACAGTACAGGGTAGCATTTCATTTGGCAAATTTATGGTCCTACATCATTCTCTTGATACAAGTATATTTAAGTCTGTTATTAACAAGGACTGAAATTTTTTGATGGAAAGGAATCCAGACTTGTGTAAACTAGGAACTACAGCTAGATTTATAAGTCATGTTTCAATTTGAAACATAAGCTCTAAGCAGTGACTGTATATATAACTGTTAAGGGCAAGATGACAAAATGTGGAGCTTGTAGGTATTGCTGCTACATTTTAAAAGGCCCCTATGTGACATCATATGGATAAAAATATATATTCCATGTAAGGAAAAGTATAATTGCAACATGTGTGGGATGGTTTATTTGACTTCTGTATTAATGTGTATGTGTTTTTACATTGGCAAAACAGAATACATTTGTAGAAATGGATTTATAAACACTTGTTATGTATTGAGAAAAAAATGTGACCAGTGCTTTGTACATTCTTCCTCTTGCCTTTTTTTTTTAAGTTTCCTTTTTTTATCTTAGAGAAAGTGGACAAAACAGGCTAGAGTGGCAATTGGGAGACCTTACTGTTAAATTAGAAACTGCTTTGGCATACCCCTGGGGTTAACTGAATACATATCCATTGCACCACTACTGAAGTTTAAAGATGACAGGTTGAGGTAATTTTTGATCATGTCATAATTTTTCAGCTATTTAATGGACATTTTGGGTCTAATGAAGTTTTGTATTGGTAGAATGGAAACACTCAGTCATTAAAAGATTCAGCATATCCTGCATGTGAACTTTTGTTTTGGATTTATTTGTGGTTTATGTGAACAGCTGGTGCTTCAGAAATTTTTGTTTTTTCTTCTATTAACTATTAAGACAATTAGAATATTTAAGCAATGTCCCTGATGTCCAGAATTCTCAAGGAAAGAAGCCGAGAGCTATGATCACAGCGAGACAGGTACATATTATATCTGAGGTGTGCAAAGTCAGTAAAGAGTTTGTGTGTGTGTGTTTGTCTATGTGTGTGTGTGTGTGTGTGTGTGTGTGTGTGTGTGTGTGTGTGTGTGTGTGTGTGTGTGTGTGTGTTTCTATAAGTGGGCAAGAGAGAGAGAGAGAGACCTCCCAACTGCTGCTAAGTTTGACTCCTATTTCTTTTATGTTCCCCCCAAAATATGTGATTTTTCTGGCAAACAGCTAAGGAATGCAGACATTAAATAATGCTAGACAATTTGAGTTTCAGAAGTCATATCCTCAGGAAAACACATGCTGATGCAAAACCTGTTATTCTAAAAGTTGTATAAGTAAATAAATAAAAATATATTCTGATTTTAGGCTTCTTTATCCTATATTATTGTTAGCTTTGTTCCTGAATCTTACTCCAGAGGTGTAAGTGTGCAAATGTACATATATATATATACATATATATATATATATATATATGTGTGTGTGTGTGTGTGTGTGTATAGACATACACATGGTCAACAGGTAGTGTTGTCACCTCACAGCAAGAGGTTCTCTGGTTAGATTCTTGTCCATGGTACCTTCTGTCTGGAGTCTGCATGTCCGCACTGTGTTTGCATGGGTTTCTCTGGTTTCCTCCCTCATTCCAAAGATGTGCAGTAGATGGACTGGACACTCTAAATTGTCCATAGATGTGAATGTACATGTGTATGTGTTGGATGAAAGAACAACCACGGCAGGGCTAGCCACCTACCTGTGTGAGCAATGGCTCTAGATGATTGTTGCTATTGAAGTGACACCTCAACTCCATGTATAAAAATGGGAAAAGAGGTTGTGGCTGGATGAAACAGACAGACACACACACACACACACACACACACATATATAACTCAATATATATATATATATATATATATATATATATATATATATATATGTGTGTGTGTGTTTGTAAAAACCAAACATATAATGAAGTATTCCACTGTGGAAAAGATGGTCAGGTAATAAATTCTCCATTGTACATTAGATTTTTTTAAAATATTTGTGGATGACATATTTTTGCTATGGAAGGGACCAGGGAATCCCATCCACAAATTTATTGATTATTTACAAGGTACAACCTCTTTCTTGAGGTTTATGTATAAAAGTTCTTTGGAAGCTATATAGCTTTTAGATGTTGAGATTTATAGATCTAGTGATAGCATTTTCAACACCAGACTACATAGGAAATCTTGCCATAACAACACAACTTTAAGAAGAGACAGTATGCATCCCTGTAGAGTTTTTAAGAAAGTGTTAAGGGGTCAAGGAATGACAATCTCTAGATTAAATAATGTAGATACCACCTTCAAATTGAATTTGAGTATGCTTAACGAGAGTTTAATGAGAGGGGCTATAGAGAAAGAGAAGTGAGGAATATGGTCTCTGACACTAGGAAATTAAGGAGTGGGCGTACCCACCCCTATTTTTCAGAACATAGACAAGATAGGGACAATGGTGTGAGTCATTTCAATACTCCTAGTGTCAATTTTACTTTATACTACACTAATAATGTGAATGTTTTTTGTAATATAATTAAGAACTGGCCTGTTTTATTATCTAATGATAAAACTGGTGGGATTGTAGGGGAATACCCACATTTTTCATTCAAGAACAAGAAGTCCTTGAAGAGATTATTGTGTTACGGCAACAACAGAGAAACTGAGAGAGTTGAAGGAAGGAGTACACTACCTTGTGGGAGATACAATTATTGCTCTTTGATAGACAAGGCTACTTGTTTTAAACATCCAGTAACAGATCAAGATTTTATGATTAGAGCTAGAGCTGATTGTACAACTCAAAATGTGGTTTATATAGTGTGCTGTGACGTCTGTAACTCTTTCTATATAGGAAAACCAAACAGGGTGTTAAGAGAGAGAATCAAGGAACACATCACAGCTATTAGGAAGTTAGATTTAAGGAATGCCCTGGCTAAACATATAAAAGATAATGGCCCCACTCATCTGTTTAAGTTTAAGGTGTTAGAATGTTTATGAGGGGGTAAATGATTTGGGGACATTAAAAATGTCACAGAACAACATGAAACTCAATGGATTATTAGAATACAGTCAGGTAGACCCCCTAGCCTTAATGGTAGGGTTCCTTTAATACCAGTTCTTAAAGCACATCATTTGTTTAAATGATCACATTATTAGTTTAGTCATGTGATTTTAATTTTCATGGTGATTTAACTATTTAAGCAGCTGTTGTGAATATTGGATTTACTTGGCCTGAAGAAGTGCACTTGTAGGCATGAAAGCGCTCACCTGAATAAAGTTTTAAGTATTTTATTTTTGCTGCTGTGGCTGTCTGGTTTGGTCTATATACATATTTTATAACTATTATGTGTTTGTGTGTGTGTGTGTGTGTGTGTGTGTGTGTGTGTGTGTGTGTGTGTGTGTATGTGTGTGTATATATATATATATATATATATATATATATATATATATATATAACCAACACAGACATTCTGTTGACTAATCATCTGTTACTAGAGTGTAGTCTGTGAATTAGATTAAGTACATATGTGATCATGTACTGCATGCTATGTTGAAAAGAGGAAGTAGGATTGGAGAAGGTAAGTATATGGCTTTTAGGTTTGGTGTATTTAGGCAACAGAGTAAATTATTGCTGTGAATCTTTTTTCCAAGTAAATTTGGTGGAATGCATCCTTTACTCGTGTAATGGTATCCAGCTACAGAGTAAGGGTTCTTAGGTAATGCTACTTACAAAGCATTATGGAAACTTCATTTCACAGTCCAAGTATCACACAAGTTATGAAAGGTTTTTGGACACAGATAGTTTGGGTGATACCATGATTTATTTTTATGTATAATTATGACAGTGTGTCATATACTAATATTTCTTTCATAACATAAAGCTGCAGGACTTTACGTGGGGTGTCCTAATATCATAGTGCTGAAAAACTCTCACTCTTAAGTGCTCAGTGACTACTGTGACTTTGTACATATTTAGGCTTTAACAATAAAATATGCATAAATATATTTATGTTACTATCTAAAGCAGTATCAACATGGAAGAATTGTAGAAAAAAACATTTCATAGATAGGCTCAGTCAACACAAAAGTTTAGGAAGTCACAAAACAAAAATGAAATGGTCAGTAAGTGAGATACTGTGATTTGTTGTTATTCAAAATTACAAGTATGTATAATGTTAATATTTGTATTACTGATTTGCCCTACAATGAGATTATGTCACACTTCATTGTGTCAAATGAAAGCTTACAGAATGCTGGGGAAGCGCTCACTGCTGCCTTGTGTCTAACTACTGTCTTCCTTCATGTATACTTGTTTTACAATAAAAGTGATAGTTTTGCATACTTGCATATTTTATTTAAATATTTCAGGCAATGCCCACACAGCAGCATGGTAGAACAGTACTCCCCAGGGCAGTGCAGCACACATATCAAAAGTGTCTTCTTACCCAATGACAGTGGTTAAGTGTGAAAATGTGAATTCTTTAATGCCAGTTTATGAATATGTACCGTATTAAGATTTCTGTTAATAACTTGACCCAGGCAGAGTATATACAGTACTCCATGATATCAAATGAAAGCTTAAATAATAATGTAACATTTGTCCCTGAACTCTAATGTCTGCCTACTACCAGTTTGGCATTACCTATATTTGTTTAGTAGTAAAACATATGCACACTAATATGCACGCATACACGTATACACACACACACACACACATATATATATATATATATATATATATATATATATATATGTGGTTCCCCTTCACAAAGTCGAATGGCCACAATCTCGAAATGCATATGGTCTAGACCATATGCTTGAAATTGTAGAAGCTCGACTGTGTGAATGGGGAACAGCATACAGCACAGAACAGGAGATTTCCCTTTCTTCGCTGTAGTGCAATCTCGGAGTTGGAATAAATATGTAGTGGGGGTATGGGGGGTGCAGGCCTGCAAAAGCACTTTTTTTGTGTTACGTTTTTTTTTTCTCGTTCCCTTTCATTAAGTCGAGCTTCCAAAATTCGAGCATATGGCGTTGGCCATATGCATTTCGAGTTTCAGAACATTCGACTTTGTGAAGGGGAACCATATATATATATATATATATATATATATGTGTGTGTGTGTGTGTACTGTATTTCTGCAAATATCTTAGATGTGAAATGTGGGTTATTTTCCACATTATGAAATCTGTTTACATGGTACTCCATGGTGTAAAATAAAAGTATACACAATGCTGTAAAAACTTAGCTCTGATAGTCGTTTTTTAACTAGCACTGCTTTGTAGATGTTTACATTTATTTGTCCATTCAGTATGCAAATATGCATATAAATCATAATTACGTAAACAATCAAAAATGGAGGGACATCTACAAAAGTGCTTTTCAAAAAATTGAAGATCACATCTATACAAAAAAAGTCATGCTGATAGTTGGGGTCTATCTGCTATAGTTAGAGAGATATTAATAGTTGTTTGTATAATTATAATAATAATATTTATTTATTAACTAATTAATTGTTTACTATAAAATCCCATTTATGTCTCCTTTGTGAAGAGGAGTGTGTGCCGAAGAGCTTTTGTATTTTAGCTGTTTTGTAACTTTTATAGTTTTTGAGATATATATAAATTTGTTTACAGCTAGGTTGAAAAAAACACATTCTTAGAATTTTAGCTCAGGCAAAGCCCAGGTAAAAGATTTCCAGGCAGGAAATCTGCAATTTTCAGGGGGTATATAATTCCACTCTGTGTAGGTGTTAATGGGTTAAAGATCACAGTAAGATATTTTCAATTGGTTCCAAATGCACACATACACTACCCTCCTGATAAGCCATATGAAACTGATTGCCACATTTTGTGTACATGACTGAGGCTTGATTGTGAGGAAAGAGAACAAATCATTGACCGCAGTAATGTAATTCTTTTTGGTTCCTCATAGGCACATAAACTGCCCATTAGCAAGCCATATCAAAATATTCAACATATATGAGGTTTTATTGTGATGAGAATGACACAATTAATGATTGCAACAATTAATTTCAATTAGTTTCTCATAGACACACCAGAAGAAACCATGTTTTGTCTGGAATGTATTTGTTGATCTCTGGAAAACAAGTTATTATATCCCAATGTTTTGTAACAATATTTTCAATGTTCCTTACATCACTGCTGTACTTAAACACAAATGCTTCACTGAAAAAAATCTTGTTAGCATCATTAGTAGACCCCACATGACTGTGCAGTCTTAATGAGCTTAAATTTACTGGCAGCTAAAACTAGACACTGATTCTTCCCCTGATCTCAATGATAACATTTCCATTGTAATTGTTTTAAAAATGCCAGCAGCTAAATTGCAGTTTTTAACCAATTTTGTTGTACTATATTTTATTTTGAAGTGTTTTCATGTAGTTATGACTTTAACTTAGGGGGGTATGTTGCTTCAATGTCTGACTGAAGATTGACCATTCATGATCATGTGATCATAGAAAGAAGTCATAAAATGATACTGTTTTTTGTTTATACAGATGTTCTGATGATCTCTTATACCTATTAGATGAAAGCTCAACATTTTTAAATATATTTTTTGTCTTCAGCTTCTGGTGTTCTGGTATACAGCCACATTTGATTATTTGCTGCATATTAAAATGAAACCCAACTTTATATACACCATTTAGAGCTGATTGTGAAGAAAGTGAAAGAATTAATAACTAAAATAATATACTTCACTGGCTGTTCATAGAAACATATATAATTCAACACTAATCTTGTAAATGTACTGTGCGTTCACAGACAGCATGCTTCCTCACCCTTACCCATAAAAGATAGTCACCTTATGAGTACAGCTATGACATTTGACTGTGACTGAAGTGAAAACTGACCACAATAATGTATTTCAACATGTTACTTAAAGACAAGCCATGTCAAGTCATGCAACAACTATCCTGGGTTTCGGACATAGCTTGCTCCTACCTACCTACTCTCCCAACCTTCTATATACCACTCTAATGTTAAATTGTGAGGAAAAGAATAAATTACTAAAGTAATATAAACAATAGGCACATAAATGTATTTCAAATTGTTGTTTTCACATATTTATATGCACTGTCTTCAGCTCCAAATGAACAAAGAAGAATGTAACCTGTTCTTTACTTTCATCCATAGATTTCCTCCTAAACAATTAGTTGCTTCTCGAAATCACCTCTGATATTCAGTCATCAGGAAATGACAGGAATGACAGTTACAGTGATGTATTTCAACTTGCTTTAATAACACTCCACCAGCACTGCTGCCACCAACACAATGCCATAATAAAACAATAAAAATAAATAAAAAATGAATAGAATAATGTTGATGGCAGAGTATGTTGTGTACTGCTACCATTGTCTGCATATAATTTGCATTGTGGAGGAAAAGGCTCTGAGAATACCTCATGGTTATTCCCTGCACTGAGCACATAACTTTATAACTTTCTGCTAAACCTGTTCCTTTTTTTCCTTCTTTTTTGAATATGATATGAAAGTCAAGGGCTGTCATTGATGTGACCATTGCACTCTCAGTGATCTGACCATTGCCCTCTCAGTGAGCTGACCATTGTACTCTCAGTGATCTGACCATTGTCACTAATCTCAAGCTGAGTTTATCTTTGTTTCTCCTGCCACCAGTCTCTTGTAAAGGCAATGCTCATTCCTGCTAAAAAATATATACTATTGATGTGGGGGTTTTTTTTGCAAAAAAAAAAAAAACACTACAAATATTTATTTTACCTTAGTCCTGCCATCACTCCATCTTATCTTTGAAACTAGCATTTTTTTTGTTCCTGCTGGCTCTCTGATGGGTTGGCTCCACCATGGTTAGTGACATCTAAACTGATGTTGCAGTATGGGATCCACAGAAGAAGCAGAATGTTTATGAAAATTAAACATTAATGCAGCAGTGTGTATTGTATCTACAACAAGTACCCATGTCCCAGACACTGAAATACCCCTATCTCACAGCCAGGGACTCAGGCCTCTTCTAGCTCATATGGCTGTTCACTCATGGTCAAGCTCAATTATATGTTCAGGCAAGGTGTGGCAGCTGTGGAGAAAGCAAGGGAGGGAGTGCTGCTGCTGTATCTAGCCTGAATACAGTAGCTAGTTTTGTGCAAGATTAAAGCAGCAGCTATGGGGATGAAATGGGAAGAAGTGGGAGCAGGTTAGGATTTCAGCCAACAAATGGAAGGCAGATTTAGCTTTAGGGATTGTGAACTTTACAGATAGGGAGCAAGATGGGAGTTTAGAATTAAGGAGTGCTTGAGGACATTAGGTTGCAGGAAGGGAATTTTAGAGTTAGGGAGCCAGAGGAGTTTTAGGATTAGAGAGGGATTGGGGATTTTAGGTTTAGGGATCAGGAAGGGAGTTTTAGGTTTATGGAGCAGGAGAAACATTTTAGTGTTAGAGAATGATCAGGGACTTTAGATTTAGAAAGGGGATAGTAGAATTTTAGGTTTAGGGAGCAAATGAGGACTTTAGGGTTAATGACTGGAATACTATGGCTAGGGTTAGGAATGAAGTGGGAGTTTTAGGGTTAGAGTTAAGGTTCTGGAGAGATATGCAGTTCAGTAGGGCTAGAGGGTGACAGAGCTAGGTAATTCACTAGGATTGGGCTAGTGGGAGTTGGGGTATTTGCCAGTTAGAGTAAATGTCGGTGATCAAGCTAGCTACTAGCATGTGAGTACTTGTAGCAGACCAGTGTGTAGCTCATATAGGTGATGTGTATGCCCCCGCATTAAGACTAAAATCATCCATCATGCACACACACACACACACACACACACACACACACACACACACACACACACACACACACACACACACACACTGTCTAATTACATAGTGTAAGACTCTCACTGTAGTCCTCTCACACATGTGACAATAAATCAACATTCTAATGTCATTTTCCAGAACAGAAACACAATCTGTTGCATTGATGCAGCACTTCTTTTAAACGCTACATGTATGAAATGTTAATTCCAAATAAAGTTACAGTCTTGGGCAGGGTCAGTTTAAATGGAGCAGATCAAACTAGCCATTTTTAATTGCATGCAGGTGACATCTGGTGCTGCCTTTAATATGATGTTCTTATGGTAACCCTGTGTGCAGCTGTTCACCCAGTACTGCATATTACAGTAAACATCAATCCAGGATTTTTTAAAGAAATATACCCAAGCGAGACAATGGAAATGCTAAGTCGTAGTAAGTACTGTGTGATAAAAATCTGCTCAGAGTAGATGAATTGATCTTAGTGCCCCTTAAGAGGCCTTGCAACAATACAAAAAATCAGTAATGAAATGAAACCTAGCTTCACTTTTCCACTAGAAACATATTCAGAGATGCCACAAAAAATATTTAGGCTTTATTAAGGACTGTGATTTCCCCACTGGGATTAAAAGCAGTGCAGTAAATGACAGTACAGTGCCATCTGCTAATGGAAGAGATAAACAAGGATTTAAATGATTATATTTGTCTGGGGATCTGTATTACTGAAAGAATGTTGATGTTGCTCAGTACAGTCATACTAGTCAGGATGGCTTTGCCCTCACGGGAGTAATGTCTTACTGTAAAACAGCTCACATTTCATAAATCTCTATCCACATGCATGATTGCATGGTTTAAAAAAACAGAGCAGTGCAAAAACTTGGGCAGTAGACCCATTTCTGACTGGCTGTCTTGAAAGGGCAGATTAATTTATGTGATTTAGCAGCAATTGCTTTTTATGGCTCTTACATAACAGCTGTTCACCATTCTGAATCCTGAAACACATGTAAAGAATTCTGAATAGTGAACTGAACTAAGACTGATACATAAGGAGAAATAAAGTGCCTCATTTTTTGTGCATTAAAAAGCATTGCACATTTCCTTCTCTTGAGTATTTAGAGGCACATTTTGTTATTCTGCTTATAAAGTGGTTTTGCCAACAGCATACATTATTTAAACACTGAAAGAAAATACTGTAACTTATACCACTACATGCTAGGAAAAGGCAATCTACTTTAACACATTATAACCCCAAGTTAGTTTCAGTGTCTTGTGTAGTCATAAAATATGTAATGGGTTTTATGTGTTTCATCATTAATTACAGTAAACCCTATTGTATCTATAATATAGTGCAGTGCATTCATTAGATCTCAAACACAACAATCATAGTCACAATCAAGTAAAATTATGTGGGGATTTTAAATATTTTGCTGTGATTTTGAACAACCTATATTCAAAGTTTGTTTACAATATACCTTAATGAAATAATGCATGGTTATCAAACAGTCTGTAACAGGGCAAGTAAAACAAATGTGTGCAAAATATGACAGCGCTAACAAACAATTTAATAAGAAGAGGTCTGTCTTCAGTAATATTTAATACTAATGTTGAAGGCATTAGGACTGCTCAATAGATAAAACATTCACAGGTAGCCTGAAACTTTCCCTCATCCCACAATCCATCACACATCTTTCACTCTCCAGTTCTTTTTCACAACACTTCATGAATGGTCAAAAAAAATGGACCTAGGCTGCCTTTTTATTTATCTTATAATCATTTTGTCTGTCATTTTAACATATGTTCGAATTCAAATTAATTACATTGCATATGATGTGAGAAATTCTTAAGAAGAATAAACAAAACAAACTATGTACAGTGTACAGTATATACAAAGACTTGAAAATAGAAAATTAAAATAAAGCTCCGATATTTCACTATTTTTCACTATTATTTTCAATTATTAATACCAGGATTCTTCTGATATAAATCAATAAGAGAAATCACCTTAATCCAAGTAATTTTCCTTTCAGTTTTCTGTCAGAAAGTTAACTGACATTGAACCTAGACTGCTCATCCTCAAGACACTCTGACCCCTAATTAAAACATGTGTATGCAGTCAGAGTACCCTTTCTGCTAACATGCACACTCTAATAATGTTGTCTTGCAGAAATCCATAACATTTTTCACGGCATCATTTGCACCTCTACATTGTCAACCCTTCATAAAAAGAAGCTTAAATCTGTCATGTCTAAGGAGGTTCTTTCATCTCCTCCTATTCCTATGGTGGTCACTTTAGATACATTTTTTCAAGGACTTATTGGTCTAAAGCCTATATCTAGGGATGATTCCTCTTCTCAAGTAGCATCTGTGAAGAATACCTGTAATAATATGGCTTGAGTCTGCATGTCCAGAAGTCTCCGCTGTTCAATTACCGCCAGTTCATTCTAGGCACATCCAATTCCTTCTGCTGTCTAGCTTATCATGGCCAACATTATGCCAAACTGGCCAAAGAGCTGTAAGGCTGAATATCACAAGGGGACAGGCCACCCTTCATTCTCTCCAGACCCCTACATCTCTAAACACACTAACTTTGAGACTACACAACTTTAGAGGTAAGGAGAAACTTCCTTGGTCCACAGTTCTGAGATTTTGGTAATGCCATACTAAATAGAATCAACTATTCCCAGTTCAAGTACACCCAATATGATCATGCTCTGAGAACCTAGCTAAAGTAATTCTACAAATTCAAGGCAGAAGATGAAACATTTCTCCTCTGCCCCTCAGATGTGGAGCATTGGTAGTGTCTCAGTTTTCTGCAGGAGTTACATTTTCTTAAGTGTTGGTGTTGTTCATGTTCTTGGCACCATTGTCAGTCTCAAGTTCTGTCAGCCTGTGGTAGTCTTACAGCTACTGTCATCAGCGTCTCTAATGTTGCTTCTTTCGGAGTCATTCCCTTTACTGCTTCTCTTTCATGGACTATATTTTCACATGTTGGCCATGCCAACATCTTTGCTTTTAGTATAGAATCCAATATTTTTGACAATGGTTTTCCCAGATTTGATAGCAGTGATATTGGCTACTCTAAAATTGGGCAAAATGTTCAGCTCCTTAACTGACCTGTTTAACTAAACCCCTAAACCATTCTTAGATCCCTCCATAGAAAACCTTGATGAAGAAGAAGGGATTGACTCTCCTTCTGCTCCCTAGAAGATATCACATGTTGAGAATGCTTTCCAATGATGCAGCACAAAGGAGCTGGTTTCCAACTCTATCCTTTCTCTGCAAAGGCAATTACAGCCAGGCTCCTTATCCTCAGGACACTCTGACTCCTACTTACATCATATGTATGCTGGTTTACCCTTAATTCTTATGGATGATTCAATCCTTTTTTGATATTCTTATTTATGCTGTTAAATTTGCATGAAACAACATGGACAGAGATGCTTCTTTGGCAAATAAGGCTGGCTAGGCCTTCTGGCCCTTAAGGGAATGTTCAGTTTTGTCAGGGAATCCTGAAACAGATATTACAGTCTCTTCTGCAGCCCTAAATAAGGCTGTTATTTCTAAGACCCTGGTTATCCATTCAATAAAAAGGGAGTCTAGAAAGTTGGACAGATTTGGGAAGCATCTGCTTACATCTATCATCCCATCCTTGTGAGTTTTGAATTATTCTACGTGCATGGTATGCCTTCAGAGGGACATGGCAGATGAAATTCACCAAGCGGTAGAGGAGTTACTGGGTGAACCATTAAGAAATAAGTTGAAGGCCCAGGACTGTAACTCTTCATACATGGCCATCCTTCTTGGCTGGATAATCAATAATGTGACAGAAGGTCTGGCTAGAGCAGCAGGACTTGGTAGTCCATTTAACTGGCACTCCTGGCTGCACTTCATGGAGTTCACCAAAGGAAAAAAATTTACATTTTTATATTCCCCTTCTTGGGACATCTGTTTTCATTCAGGAAGTTCATAAGCATATGGAATGAATGAAAAGCAGGGCTTTGCCCTCATTGTAGTGACTGCAAAATGTCACCCCCATAATGTACATTTAAGAGGACACAGAGGAGCCAGTAGAATATTTAGCTTCAGTACGACACATACCGACAGCAATAATAACAGAAGAATGCAGAAAAGAAGCAATCTCCTAGGTGAAGACTCCAGCAAGGTCATGGACCCAGATGTCAGGATCCTTGTTGCACAACAGGAAGTCATTGTCAGTCTAAGTCTGGACACCTGCCCCACTCTGTAGAGAGTCAGGTGTGAATTCTTTATTTCAATTCTTATAGAAGAATTGTAAAAGATATGTGGCTAAGAGTGATAATATCCTGAGATTATACTCCACCACTTCTTTACTTTCTCAAAATCCACTGTTGGCTCCAGGTTTTCCTTCTTACTGGGGCATAATATGGGCACTTAGCTAGCTGATGGAGGCATGTAGGACATCTGAAGACACCCCCTCCCCCACAAAAAAAAAAAACAATAAGCTATAGAAAGCATGGTTACAATTCAACCATAATCCATTAAACAAGAAAGACCATTTTCCTAAATTTCCCTATGAAAACTCAATAAATGCCACAGTCTAATAACATATTTACATATTTTACTTATCCTGGCTATGTGCATAACACATAGCATTTCTAAATTTGTCATGCTCAAGAATTATGGTTTAAATGAAATGTTAGTATGCTTCCATGTAACAGACTGGCAGCTAACAATACAACAGTTGTGAGAGAATGGCAAAAATATATGTGTATCTCAGTAAATAGAGAAGACTCTCAACACAAACTCATGAATAGCAAACTGTACCTGATTTGCCCTGATCAGTGATTTGGATTTAATTCAAAACTTACTTCAAAATTTATAGCAAAAACACTGACAAGACATTTGCTAAAGAAAACGAAATACAATCATACTGAAAACAGTTAGCATGAAAAATGGTAAACTTCTCTTCTCTTGAAACTCCCTTATACTGAAAATGAATTTAGCAACCTATTAAACTGTAATAGATCTGATGGGATTTGTTGCCAAATAACATACAATGATGCAGTAATTAGTGGCTATGTGAAAGATGACAGAATTCAAAAGACAAATATGTAACACATTTGCTAACAGTGTGGGACAACCCAATGGACACAAGTGACCCATTTCAGGAGCAGCCAAAGAGTACTGTCTGGCAAAATGACTTGATCAGTGTCATACAGAAGACAAATGAAGGCTGAAGGACTCAAACCCTATATACAAGAAGCAGCTCATTAACAGCTCATAGCCTTAGTCATCTGCATTAAGTGCTAGGCAAACTTTTGCAGACCAACCACAGTGCATTTCAAGACTGTGTGCCTCCAAAAACAAGTTACATTAAAAATGCATTTATAGTTGTAGCTCATTGTTCTCTTTGGTTTGGAAAGTTTTCAAACACAAATATTTCCAGTGACAAAAAAGGTTTTCTTTTCTGAAAAAAAAAATACCTGTGATTTTACTAGTGATGAAATGACAAGTCGGGGGGGGGGGGGTATATTCTTGACATGTGCTACATTTTCATTTCCAAGGAGAGGTTGTATACCTACCACAGATGGAAATAGAATATAAAAAAAAACTATTCATGTTTTTACAGTTAAATGCCTGTACAAACTTGCCTTCAGTATATCTTCTTAAATGTCTCCTTTGAGAATTCTTTATAAAGATTTACAGGAATTAAAATACGATAGCTGGGCTCAGTCTGTTCATAACACCAGTACATGAGTACTCTAACTTTAAGAATTTAATGTAATACAATGTCAAATGTGGCCACAACAAATTGATTCCTCCCACTACAGAAAATCATTAACTCATAGAAGGTTTCCAATGACACAAATGGTCACTTTTCTAGAGAGATATTTTTACTTCTGATATAATGAAAACACAGCAAAGATACATTTTGGTCATGTGCTTCATTTCCACTCTGAAAGAAGTTATATACATACATTTAAATAAGACTGAGCAAAATGCAACATGTTAGGCTTTCACTGTGGAAGACCATGTATAACTATACATAAAAGGAAGTAACTTAGCCTCCCTCAATAGTTCTTATAAAAATTCATATATTATACTTGTGGATACAGGTACAAAATGTACACTACTCTGTCATTCTACTCTTAACGACTTTAGTGCAGCTGAGCACTGAACTTCACAAGGTCACATTATATGCATGGGGTTTTGATTGTGTAATGTTTCTAGTGATAAAAAAGTTCCCTTTTTCTGAAGAATATATACGAGTTTCACTTCAGATGAAATGATAACTCAATGTGCACATACTCTGTACATGTGTTATACTCCTTACCCTGAAAATAAGTCATATACTCATGCCCAAAGAAGGCCAGATATAAAGTAATATTCCAGCTTGTCATTGTCAAATGCCTATAAACCTACATGCAGTTCTTATCCATAAAATTCTGTATATCATCCTCCCTTCGATTGCTCTAATAAAGCTTTCATAGCATTATATTAGGCCACTCAGGTATAAATAAAATTAACTTAAGTCTGTCATTTTAACTTTAATGATTTAAATGAAACTAGGTGCTGTATTTGACTCCACCACATTGACACATTGCCTTCTTCAATAAAATAATTTTGGTCTTGGCATGTTTCTGTGACACAAAAGATCCACTCTCATGAGAAATATATATAATTTTTACTCCTGATATAGTAACAACTCATTACATATATATTCTGGACATGTGCTGCTTTCTACACATTAAAAATAAGTCATATATGCAAACTTAATGGAAACCCAGTATGTTTTTTCTGTTATCCATGATATTATGAGACTATTACAGGAAATGTAGGGGGACATTTTCTAAGCCAGGGGTTGCAGTACCTCAAAGTATCCCCTACTCTGAGATACAGTGACATTGGAGTAAATATGGTGTAGGAAGAGATTCTCCCTATCAGAGATGCAGATAGCAGCCTCCCAGCAAAATTATTTCAAAAGTGCAATACGAAATTTCATTGCTCAGTGTTTAAAATGTTGAAACTGGACTTTAAGTTTTGTGATTGCAGTACTTGCAATATCAGGTCTTACAGCTGTGATGGCAAACCCTGAGTATAATGCAACTTGACAGAAAAGCACATCCTAATGGCGATGAAATGGTGCCTATCAATACAGAGTTATATCTCTTCATTTATAAAATAAGGGCATTATTTTAGGTGCACAGTCATGCAACAGCTGCACATTTAACTTCTCATAATTCATAATTCATATTATAACTCATCAACTCACAATTCATAATTTCTGGCAATGTTATCTTTTTCTGTATAAACATCTCAAAAGCTGAATGCACAACTCTTAGGCTCAAATAAAATGTGTTTTTTATGTTATACAAGCAGAATATATTTATGATTTTATATATTATACACTTTCCACTGTAAGGAAAATGAAAATGTGGAAGTTTGTTGTGACTTAACACTAAAGGTATTTGCAGTTGGGTCTATGAATTTTAATAATAAAGTAAACTGAAAGCCAAAATGTGTTGTCTCTCAGCTATGTTCCAAAACATCACTAGCACTAATTTTTGCTTCTTTTCCACATAAACATCCAATTAAAATATGTCCTTTCAGTTAGGGTATCAATATGTTGACCATAAAAAAGTCCTAAAAACTGCCTACAAATAAAGGTTGTTATTACTCCTAGCACTGAAGATCAAGTATTTAGCTTTGATCAAATGACAGAAGTAGTAATCACTTTCATATACTGACACCTCTCCATTCAATAAGTTAGCCACTTTCTCCATGTATAAATCTCTAATGTTTGGCTGTGATTAAGGTGAAAGAAATGATGATTATACCCAGACATATGCAGTGTCCCTCCTTGTCAAGCTGTATCAATGATCACTTAGCACAGATCAAGTAAATGTAAAGTCTCTTTCTTTCACATTTAGTCTACTTCCTACTCTTCAAGGAAAATAATACTTTCTACCTTTTTAGTCCTCTGCTTGTGATCAAAATGAAAGAAATAATGGCCACACCAGTCTATTTTAATATTCACAGAAATATGTGATGCTCTACATTGTAAATGATATCAGTGATATAATAACACTCATTAAATAAGCATAATTTACATTCTTAGCCTTTGCACATCCTGTCTCCCTAAACCATTCCACAGACAGACAATTTCTGACTGTGTAGAGCTCTGATGTTTGACTGGGATTGAAATGGAATACATACTCTCAGACACATGCACTACCCCTAGCTGAGAAGCAGTATCTATAATCATCTAATAGCACTCATCTATCACACACACACACACACTCACATACACACACACACACACACACACACACACACACACACACACACACACACACACACACACACACATATACACACACGGCCTTACTCCCCTTTTGACTGTGTAGAACTATGACGTTTGACTGTGATCAAAGTCAAAGAAATGGCTATAGTAATATATTTTAACTGGCTATCCTCAGGCACATGGAGTGCCTCTCATTGATAAGTCATATCAGTTATTTTAATAATGATTAATTAGATTTAATGTTACTGCGTTCACAGCCTGTCTTCCCATATCTACAAAAGATATCCCTTTCAGACAATGTGTCTCTGACATTTGATTGTGATCAAAGTGAAAGAAACATTGTCCACAGTAATGTAGTTCAATCTGTTGTTTGCAGACATATGCAGTAAACTTCTCTG
Source organism: Protopterus annectens (assembly GCF_019279795.1). NCBI lineage: Eukaryota > Metazoa > Chordata > Ceratodontiformes > Protopteridae > Protopterus > Protopterus annectens. The sequence goes on along the minus strand of NC_056725.1, from coordinate 971,802,661 downwards.
ATAAGTCAAATAGATGATAATTTAACAGTGTCCCAAGTAAATTTCATGTCTCTTTCTTCACAAAGAATCTGCTTTCCCACCCCCCACCTCCCAAAAACTGCCACTGTTTGAACATACAAAGCTCTGCTAATTGACAGTGATCAAAGCGTAAGGTATAATGGTCACAATAAAGTATTTTAACTTGCTCCTCTCAGATATGTGTATTGTCCCTGCTCATAGAAACAACATTAATGTTCTTATAATAATGAGCGAGTAATTACTCTTTGTATAAGCTACTCCACTGGAATAGAGGGATAAAGCCCTGACAATAGCTTAGGGCACCTGGGTTCAATTAGCAGCTCAGGCAATTGACTGAGCTACAGGGAAGGATGGGAAAGATTCAACAACTATTTAAATTGCATTTTTAAATTTTTTTTATGAATCTTTCTTTTTTTTTTTCTATGAGACACTTCTAAGAATGAGTAATGCCATCTAACAGGCATGGTGGCTGTGATATATTTACACGTTTCCACTCTGAAATCCCCTGCTAGCATGGACTCTATTACCTACTGTAAGAAGCCATTCTATGTTTTCACAACATTCATAATAATACACTGACTTCATAAAGAGGAATATGATACTAAATGTTAGAAAGCAGACTGAACAGAAAGGCACAGAAATCTTTTTTACATCCAATCATCCTACTGCTTACCGTCTACTTTACTGTTGTCTTCTATATTGTTTATTAATATAGCTTATTCATTTGATGCCAAGTAAAACTCAGTAACCATAGGCACAAGTGTATATTTTTCTGAAGTGACTTAGCAGCATTGTTTGGTTAAGTAGATTGCCTTACTCTTGGTTTTCAAAGTAGAAATTGGGGGAATCAAACTCAGAACTACAGGATGAAGCTCATTAGCAGATCATAGTCTTGGCCCTTTGGGCTAAAGTTCTACTACATACCTACTAAATGTCCACACCAAAATGGTGCATGTTCTGAACTAAAAGCTGTAGATGGTGAAATTAATGGAATGTAATATGGATACACTGGACAAAAGAAGGAAGATGTGAGATGTAGTGATATTAAACATGTAAAAATAAATTCTAGACTAAGTGGACAACATACTTCAAAAAACGAACTGTACAAGAACATCAGGACATGATCTAAGAATATAGCAGGGTTGAAACCAGGATGATGTGATGAGTTTTTTTTTCACAGAGATGGTTGCTGCTTGCTAAATGAAGCAGCTTTAACCAGCAGGCAGTAGATTCAGCACTATTGGGAGAATTCAGAGTTACATGAGACAGATGCATGTGCATTTGGATATGATAATAAGGATGTTAAACATTAAATTAGACAATGGCAGCATTTATGAGATTTTACACTGACCAAAGCAATAAAGGCTCATTTATTTGGAGCTTCCTTTTGCCTGGCTGAGACACCTTTGACTGCAAGACTTGGATTTTTTCTGGACCTACAAAGCTGATATAAGTATATTTTTGTACTTGCTCAAACTGTTTCAGTGATATTTAACAGTTCTGTGCTGCATTTATTTATTTTGTTGAATTTATCACTGATTTTCAGCCTGCAGATGTAAAAGAAACTCCATCTGTTTGTTACTGTATTGCTGTTTTGTTTTAACAGTATTTTGCAAAAGCTTTCCTGAGTCTGCCAAAATATTTCTAAGTTTTGCAAGGTTTTTGTATGTTGTAAACATTTCTCAGGGTTAGTGAACTTATTTCCAAGGATTCTTGGTATTGCAGAAATTCTTATTTCTGTTCTAAAGCATTTGTTGCTGCACTTGAGCTCATCAGTTTGTTTTACATTGGAAGGATTCTTTTGCACTCTGGTGGGAGCAGAGAGCTAAATTCAACTCATCCATGGTGGGAACGGTCAATAGCATATTGTGTTTTTATCTGATTAGCTTGAGGGTTTAACTTTATAAAAGTCTTTTATCCTGCTGGTATAAAAGCCTCACATTTGCACAGTTCCCCCTGCTTGCATATAAGCAAACTGGTTTAAAATCCTCTATAGGAAATACTATTCATAGTCTCCCACTGTTCACAACTGCTCAAACAACTGACAGTTTGTGCAGAGAGTGGTACCACTGCAGGTCATCTAATAGTATACTACTAAACACTCTCACTTTGACCTTTAAGTGACTCTCCCTTACTCCTTTCTTGCCTTACATAGCAGAGGCTAGATTTAGACTTGTTGAATCAAGACTGTTTGGTATCACTGTGCTCTTAAACCAGCCATCTTACATTAAGAGGGCGTAAGAGCACTCCCTGCACCCTTGTGGCAGAAGTGTATAGCTCAGGACCCATCTGAGTTGGGGTTTGCTGGAGAAAGGCTCAGTTTGGGATTTTCCCACTGATAGTTGTGTTAAAACTGTTTACATTTCCTGAATATAAGCCTCGCATTTGTGCAGATTTGCACTCAGTTTACCAGAGCTGCTGAACATTTGGAAAATTCAGCTAGAGGTCTGGGGTGCATCTGCAATGAAATCCAAGGCATCTGCTGAAAAAAAGTGAAAAATAAGTATATTTTAAGTCAGCAGTGCACTTTGTTAACTGTATTTAATTGAACTACTGCTTTGTTTTTGCAGTTTGTGACTAAGTCCAGCAAGCCCACTTCCCTCCCAAATACCACATTCAGAAAAATTCTGTCAAAATGGATGGGCAGTTTCCCATCATTTCTCCTGCGAGCTTGATCGATATGGGCATCTTGAGGCAATGTAGGCAGCCATTTACTCCTAAAGCAAACTAATACCCTATGTGAGAGATGCAAATACATTGTGGAATTGGAGTCAATTCTTTTTATTTTATTTATTTATTTATCTGTTTATTTACATTTGTTAGCCAGGTAGTGTCAGACTGGGCAAGTAGCCTGTTTTCAGCAGAGATCCGGGGAGAAAAGCTCCAGTACAGTAACAATTTAGTTAGGAAATAAGTAAACATGAAACAAGTATTAACAACAATTCAAGTAAAAACTTCTAAGAAACCAAATAGTTGTGAAACATATAGTATAACATAATACAGAGAAACATAGGTATAATAAAATACAGATATATTGATAACCGGAAATAAACAAAAAAATCAGAAAATTTAAAACAAATCCAACCTAACCATGTGATATAAGCTCTAGTTGCTTAAATGTGCAGAAAAGAGGTGCACTAGAAGAGAGTTGTGAAGAGAAATAGGAGAGAGAAAAATGATCTAGGTGAAATACAAGGGCAGAGCCAGTTGCCAATAAGATAGTCCTTTAGGCTTTTTTTAAATGAAGAAATGTTGGGATTGTTTTGGATGTGCTGTGGAAGAGCATTCCAGTCCTTAGCTATTTTACTGGAATAGAGGGAGTCACCATGGTAGTTGTGAGACTGGGTAACTTTTAGCATTAGTCTATTAAAAGACCTAAGGGACCTGCAGTTAATGTTAGGTTGGACCAGGCCTGATAGTGTAGGGCAGTTACTGGGACTGTATGACTTTGTGGGCAAATGAGAGTTGATTAAAGTTAACAGGTTGGGAAGTTCCAGCCAGTTTAGTTGCTGAAAAGTGGAGCAGTGCTGAGTTTTATGGGGATAATTGGCTGCAAACTTAGCTATTTTGTTATAGCAGGACTCTAGATTATTAAGGTCAGCCTTACGTAGCTTGGTGAAAATATCTGAGAAGTAGAGGAGGGTAGATAGTAAGTGAGCTCTAGCTGTGGCTAGTCTGGCATGGTGAGTAGGGTATTGCTTAGCCCTATAGAGAGTGCCAAGTTTGGTGTGGACTTTTTGATTGTTAGGGAGATATGTTTATCAAATTGTAGTTTGTCATCTATTGTAACTCCTAGGAGCTTGGTTTTGATTAGTAGGTTCAATTTCTGTCCCATTAGAGGAGTAAATAGAGAGAGATAGTGAGCTGAGCTTGGTTGATTTGTTTGAGAAGATCATGAACTTAGTCTTGTTTGGGTTTAGGATGAGTTGATGGTTGGAGAGGTAATTTTCAAAGTCCTGGAAAGATTTTTGCATTTTGTGTTGAAGTTCATGGGGGGAGGGCTGAGCAGATAAGAGTGGAATCGTCTGCATATTGGATGATAGCAGTAAGTTGGGTGGTGGAATTTAAGTTGTTGGTAAATATAAAACAAACTTGAATAAAAGCCAAACTAATGAAAACAAAAAAGCAAAAAAACACTCTGAGTCCAAAGGAATAAAGTTAGCGCTTTCGTTTACTGAAATAAGCAAACTTCATCCCCCGATGAAGTTTGCTTATTTCAGTAAACAAAATCACTAACTTTATTCCTTTGGACTCAGAGTTTTTTTTCACTTTTTTGTTTTCATTTGTTGGTAAATATGACAAAGAGGAGGAGACCAAGTATGGATACTTGGGGTGCACCAGTGGAGACTAGTAGTAACGGAGAGAGTATGTTCTCCCAATTAGTAGCCTGTTGTCAGTTAGACAGATAGCTGTGGAACCATGTTAGGGATGATGAGCTGAGACTGTATGATGCAAGTTTGTTGAGTAGCAGTTGGTGTGAAACAGTGTCAAAGGCTTTTGACACATCCAGGAAGATTGCTGAGGCAAGTTGTCCTTCATTTCTGAGGTGACAAATACTATCAGTAAAGGTTATTAGAGCTGTGTTTGTACTATGTTTAGATCTGAAACCATGATGCGAGCTGGATAGTAGGTTGTTAGTGGTGAGGTGGTTCAGGAGCTGTTGGTGTATACATTTTTCTAGGATTTTGGCTATGGGAGAGAGGATGGCAATTGATTGGCAGTTTGTGATGTCTGTAAAGGGGCCACCCTTGTGGAGGGGAATGATGTGAGAAATTGTCCAGAGGTGAGGCACATACTGTTCTGAGATAGTGCAATTGATTAGGATGGATATGGGGTAGGCGATGGAAGGAGAAGCTAGTTTTAGGAATTCATTGGGTAGTTGGTCAGCAGCAAGACTGCAGGACTTTAGTTTACTTAGGAGTTTTTAAGGTAAGTAATTTGAATGGGTTTGAAGGAGAAGTTTGTGTTCTCAGTGGTAGGGGATGGGACTGTGAGTGGCAGGTTTTGCTTGCTGTCTAGGAAGGAGGTGATAGAGTTGATGAAGTGAGAGTTGAACTGTGAGACTAAGGGTTCGGAGGTGTTAGAAGTGGATGGGGCAGGGGTGGCTGTTTTTCCAGGGTTAAGGAGGTAGTTAATATTTTGCCAGAACTTTTGCGGGTTGTGCAGGTGATTTTGTTGGCAGGTTTGAAAGTAATTTTTTCGTCTTTGGTGATTTTTCTTCCTAGCCTGGTTTCTTAGTTGCTGATATAAGGAGAAATCAGTTTTGTCTTTAGTGGTATGATATAATGACCAGGCTCTGTCCCTTTGTATAATTAGAAGTTTTGTGTCATTAGATAGTCATGGTAATTGTTTGGTTTTGGGGCATATTTTCCTGGTGGGGGCAAGTTTATTTAAGGTGTCAAGGAATTTGTTTTTGAAGTATTCCACTATAAGGTCTAGTTGCAAGTTTTTTAATGGGGACCATTCACAACGTTGAAGTAGCAGATTGAATATATCAGGGGAAAATTTTCATTTGCTGCATGTGTATTTGAAGGATATGTAAGTCTGGGTTTGAATTCGCTTTCTTATTAGGAATGTTGGGGCATGATCACTTAGTGTGACTGGTAGGGAGACAACTTGGTACTCCAGGTTTGGTCTGTTGGTTAATATCCAGTCAAGCGGAGACTGTTTTTTGGAATACTTGTTAGCACAAGTGGGACACCTTATAGTTTGGGTGAAATTGTATAGGCTAATAAAGTTGGTCTCTCACATAAAAACAAACTAGACATCAGACAGGTTGTCAGCTCACATGCTTCACCTCTCACACAAAATAAGGTCATGACACATAAATGCACATACATGGAGGTACTCACTAAAAGCCTACCAAAAGAACAGAGAACTCCCAAACATACACCACCCACACTCATCACTAAACAAAAAGAAAACACTACACATATCAATACACACACCCATGTCTCAACAAATAAGCCCCTAAGGCAAAGCACATCAAATGTCTTGCTCATAGGTGGCTCCATAGTGAGACACACAGATGTCCCCCTCACCAGAATGAAAAAGGAGAAGGTCATGGTCAGCTGCTTATCAGGTGCCAGGCTCCAACAAATCACACATGCACTCAAGTCACATGTATTGTTATAGGATCATAGGAAGTTACTAGGCTAATGGCCCTAGGGCCCTTACAAGCCTAGCCAAGTTCTACCTTTATTTCCACGATCAGCACATATTGTCCCTGCCCAAGAGGGACACGGGTGAACTGGGTGAATTTATGTGTACTCTTCCAATTTTCCAGATTGTATTTGAAGAGGGCCAATGAGGTGCTCGGTTTGATATGAAGTGGGAGTCTCTTTCAAAGGAGTGGTAACCTCTGGGATACAAATCTGTTCCTCCAGCAGATTCTAGTAATGTCACATACCAGCTAAAGGTCTTTAGAGTGAGTATCCCATGTACCATTTGACTTGCAGAGATGCAGAATTTCCAGTAAAGCAGGGTCAGAGATTGCCTTTTATGCAAGACAGAGATTGCCTCTGAGTAGTCTGTATGAATCAGAATAAAGTGACAGTGATTTCAGATGATCCACATAGGGCAGATGCTGAAGACCTTGAATTTTCCTTGTGAGGAACCTTTGTGGTTTCTCTAATTGCTGCAGGTGCTTGGAAATGTACATAACAAAAAGGGGAGTTGTACTCAATTACTGGCCTGATGAGGGAAGAGTACACGGAGGTTATAACTTCATTTTTTTCTCAAGACAATGCCCTTACGTATGAGATAAGCAACATAGAATGCCTTTCTTACCACTTTGGAGACATGGTGGTCAAAGGTAAGGCTGCTGTCAACCTGTCTGCCCAGGTCTCTCACCACTGAGTGCGTACTTAAGGTGTTGCTGTTGATGTGGTAGTTAGTAGGAACATCGCCCTTACTGAAAGGGATGATAATACTTCATTTTGCATTGAGTTTAAGGCCATGACTTTGGTACCGATTGTTTATTTGTGTAAGACCCTCTTGTAGGATGTTTACATCATTTGGAGATTCTATGACCACTCCCAGTCATAAGCAAACTTTGTCAGCCAGAGACCTTTAGTTTTTGCTTGTACTTTGGAGAAATAGATTCCAAGCAATAGAGGTCCCAGGACTGATCCCTGTGGAACACCACTGGTTACAGATCTGCTGTTGGAGGTGTATTCCCCTATTCTGACTATATGGGTTCTATCAGTGAGCCAGTTAGCAACCCATCTAATGATATAAGGGTTGATACCTAGCTGGATGAGTTTGTCACTGATGGCTGAGTGGGGGATAATGTCAAATGCTTGGCTAAGTCTAGGTTGGCTGTATGCACAGATTTCCCCTCATCCAGGGCCTTAGTGACTGTCTTGAAGAAGTCCACCAGGTTTAACAGAAATGATTTCCCTTTGTCAAATCCAAACTGAGTAGGGTCAAGTGTTTGGACATTGCCTATAACTTTGTTGATAAGGTCCATGACGATTTGCTCCATAGCCTTGCAGGTAATGCTAGTCAGGCTAATAGGTCTATAGTTCTCAGGGTCAGTGGAAGCACCACCTTTGTGCAAAGGAATAACAGTGGCCAATTTCCAATCAGCTGGGATGAAGCCGGTGCTTAGACTATGACTGAAAAGCGTACCCAATGGTGTTACTAATTCTTGTTGGAGACCATGTAGGATGCAGCCTGGGGTGTTATCAGATCCCATAGATGCTGTGTTTTTGGCCTTAGAGAGGGTGTTTACCACCTGCTCTTTAGAGATACAAGGTAGGGGACAGATGGTAGGGATGTCATGCGGTACGTGTGGCAGGGACAGGGGAGCGAAGTTTTCACAGAACCTGTCAGCCAACAGGTTAATTATGTCCACTGGGTCAGTATATGTGCTATCATTAACTACCAGTTCAGCACAAATCTGGGCCTTTCCTTTTAGGTTTCGGATGTAACTAAAGAATGCCTTATTTAATTGAGAAAGCTAATTTGGATTCATAATTTGCTTTGGAGGACTTCACAAGAAGTCTTATTCACCGGTTTATGCTGAGGATGGAGTGTTTCCAGTTTAGGGCTCACTCCCCCTTACTCTTTGATAGCAATTTCCTCTTACTGTAAAGCCTGTTAATGGCTGGTGTCCACCAGGCAGATTTGCTTTTCCTTGAGGAGCTTGTTTTGGTCCTATCAGGTATGGCCAAGTCAATGCAGTTATATGGGTGTTTATATAAAGCATTGGTGTAGAACTCGGTATAGTTACCAGTCCCATTTGAGGAGAGAGGTGCAGTGAAGCTATTTATACCATCCTGTAAGAGGTTATAATCTGCTTTGGAGAAGTTTTTTAGTTTAGTTGCTGCTGGGTGGGGGGGGTCAGGTGTGACATTTACTTTGAATGAGACTGATTTGTGGTCAGATCTAGCCAGGGAGGACCGCACAGTAGGGACGCTATAGTGGTCCCCCATATTGGTAAGCACCAGCTCCAGGATGTTGGTACCCCTTGTGGGGGTGTCAACCAGCTGGTCCAGGGCATTAGAGTTAATGAAGTTGAGCAACATTTGGGCAAGTGTGTTTGAGCATGAGTAATTTACCCAGTCAATGGATGGGTAGTTAAAGTCACCCAAAATCATGGTGTCTGGATGTATCTTGATAGTATCAAGTAGATCCAAATAGGCAGAGTAGGTGTCCTGATTCATTGAGGGGGGCCTGTAGCTGGCAATGACTTGAGCAGGTGTCTTACCAACAGTTAATTCCACCTGAAGTATCTCTAGGGAATCATGCTGTTTAACCAATCTCGAGGTGTATTTATATTTTTTAATAAATATTGATACACTGCCTCTTTTAGTTTTCACACCTTCAGTTTGTGGTCTAAACGTGTAGAAGTAGGTGTAATCCGTTATGGCTGGGATGCTCTCCACAGCCTTGAACCAGCTCTCTGTGACTGCACAAATGTCTGCATCTTCCAAGGTGAGGACTGCTTCCAGTGAGTGCAGTTTCATGTTAAGACTCATAGCATTTAGCAGCATAACCCTGAGGTTGTTTTTAGATGGAGTTTTTACTTTGGGAATTTTGTCCTTGAGACACTGCCTAAAAAAGGCACTATGAGGGAGGCAACAGCCTTAGCCAGTAGCTGAAATCCCAGGGGTGACAGATGAAGACCATCTCTAGCAAAGCATTAGATCTGTTGATCATGTCAACCCAGGCTGACAGATACTGGATACCCTTAGAATGATACAAGAAACTAAGCCAATTATACAAGTCAATAATTTCTTATTTGTATTGAGGCATCATCTTAGATGAAGGTAAAATGCTGCTTAAGGCTAGGGACATACCTGCCTGAGACACTTAGTCCGAGAACTCAGTCATATCTCTCATCATATAGTCCAGAGAAGTACATCTCAAGTCATTCACACCAACATGGACTATGACGGAGTCATAACAGTACCTGTTGTTGAGATACTTGAGTGCATGTGTGAAATAGTGTCTTCTAGCACCTGACAGACAGCTGACCATGACCTTTTCCTTATCCAGCCTGGTGAGAGAGACATATGTATGTCTCACAATGGAATCATCTATGACTAATATGTTTGGTTTTGTGGTTTGCCTTAAGGGCTTGACAGGTGAGATGCTAGTGCATGAGCTATTATCTGTATTGTGTTCTGCAGAGGAAGTATTATGTGTAGCAAGCTTGTGTTTGGGAGGTCTCTGCTGTTTAGGTATGTTTCTGATGAGGACCTTTTGCATATGTAGGTATGTGTGATGTGGGTTTGTGTGGAGTAGGAGGTGAGGTGTGCAAGTGACTCTGTCATAGTCCATGTTGGAGTGAATGACATGAGATGTACCTCTCTGGACTATATGAAGACAGACATAACAGAAATCTCTGATTATGTGTCCCAGACAGGTATGTCCCTAGTCCTAAGCAGTATCCTACCCCCACCCAGGTTGATGCCGCAATATAAACAAAAAATGATTGACTTCAACAATTGGCTCAGCTTCTGGTGTCAGTCCAGGGGGATCCAGTATCTGTAAGCCTAGGAGGATATGGTAGACAGACTTTGTTGCTTTGCTAGAGATGGTCTGCATTTGTCCGCCCTAGGCTTTCAGATACTGGCAAAGGCCCTTGCCTCCTCCACAGTGGCTTTTTTAGGCAATGTCAAAACAACAAATCTGTGAAAGGCTATATCTTCCACATGTTCAGACCTCAAATGAGCATGAAGGAACCAAAGGTGGAGGTGTATCCATCTTCATTAAAACCAAATACACTTTGAGACCGATCAAACAGCATGACTACAGCCTACTAAGCAATGGTATGAAAAGGTTCATACCACCCTCAGTCACAAACATCAATGATCACTATGTAAAAGTATACACAAATGCCCTGAACAAACACCTAAGCAACTGCATAAACTCTGTTGTACCTGACAGGATCAAATCCAGGTCTTCCTGTAAAAACAAGCAACCAATTTGGACTTCAGGTATAAACAGATAATATAACCAGAGGAAGAAACTGTTGTCCAAAAGCTAGAATCATAGGATGGTACTAGGCTATTGTCCATAGGGTCTTTACAAGCCTAGCCATGTTCTACTCCCATTCCCTCACAGACAGAGAGAAGTAGGCCACATTAGCATGTGAATTTATGATCAGTACTGACTGCCCCTATCCAAAAGGGACATAGGTGAAACCCCCGGGGTGAATTTATGGTTTCCCATCCAGTTGTCCAAGTTACGCTTGAATAGTGTTATTGAGGAGCTCTGTTTAACTTGAATTGTGAGGTTGTTCCAGAGGAGTGGCAGCTCTGGGAGACTTATCTGTCTCTCCAGCAAGTCCGGTTTATGTTACAGGCTAGGTTAAGGTCTCTGGAGCGAATCTTGTCCCATTAGATTTGTGGATGTGCTGCATTTCCATTAAGGCATGGTCTGAGACTGCTCTGTAGGCAAGACACAGGTCTCCTCTAAGCAGTCTATATGATATAGGTATAGTTACAGTGCCTTCAGTCTCCATGTAGGTCATGTGATGAAGGCCTTGAATTTTCTTGGTGAGAAATGTCTGAGGTCTCCCAGCTGCTGCAGGTGTCTGTTGAGGTACATACAGAAGGGACCATAGGTTCATAGAACCATAGAGAGATGTCACTCTGAGAGGAAAAGTTCCCTTCTAAGCCTAAACAAAAAAAAAATCATAAATCTTGTAAAGTCTTCTAAAGCAAATTGCGAAACTAAAATTGCATCCCTAGCCAAGATTAATCATAAGGCATTCTTTAAGTACATCCAAAGTCTAAAAGGGAATGCCCAACTATGTCTGAATTGGTTGCAGATAGGATCACTCATACTACATTGGAAGATACTGACAGCCTGCTACCTGACAGATTCATTGCAAACTTCACCCCCCCCCCATGCCCACCTACCATATCCCAAAGTATACCTGACACCAGCCCCCTGCCTAGTATCTTTACAGAACAAGTCATCTCTGCATTTGCCAAGGCCAAAAACACGGCCTCAATGGAATCAGATAGTATCCCATGTTTACTAAGCAATCTAAAACAAGACCTAGAGGACCCACATCGCAGTCTCTTTAATCATACCTTGACAAATGGCTATGTTCCTGCAGAATTTAGAACATCAAGAGTAATCCCTCTGCACAAAGGGGGGGCCATCAACTGACCCTGAGAACTACAGACTCATATGTCTAACCACCCTCATCTGCAAGGCCATGGAAAGAATTACCATGGACCTTATCAACAAGGACATAGGTGGCTTCCAAATACTGGACCCAATCCAGTTTGGCTTTGTTAAGGGTAGATCAGATAGTAAAGACTATGAACAACATTCACCTACACACTGGTTCTTGTATTTAAATATTAGTGGCAGGCTAGGTAGCTGATAACTGGCTCATCTCACACACACACACTCACACACACACACACACACACACACACACACACACACACACACACACACACACACACACACACACACACTAACGAGTACATTGGTACTACACACATGCTGGTGTACTCCCTCATACTCTACTTGCACACCAAACAAGCATTCACAAAGTAAAATCACAAAAACACAACATATGCACTTCTAATATAGGGAAGGGGCATGCTTTTGCTTGCCTCCAAAATTAGAATAACTGACTTCAAGATCACACTTAACCTGAGGACAATTGCCATTTTGATCAGAGTTGCACAATTATGCCTTTTGCACAAACAGTTTCAAACCACTCATCACATCCTCCCCTGCACACATGCACGTGCATGTGCACACACATTCACACACACCATAATTGTGTCTTTCGGCTTTTCCCGGTTAGGGGTCGCCACAGCAGAACTCCGGTCCACTAATGATTGGCAGTTGATTTTTACGTACTGGCTTGCCAGGTCTAACGCACAACCTTCAACGAAGGTACGCCCATTCATGCATGTCTCCATGCAGAAGACGCTCTAGCTGAGAATCGAACCGGACAGGGTCTTACTGTGAGGTGACAACGCTACCGCAGCACCACCACCGCGACTCATTTTCAAAAAATAACTGCATTTGAAATGTGTTGCCCATTGTTCATTATATATTGCAAGATTACGCATTATAAAATTCAGTAAGTACTTTTTTTTACTGTTTAGTGCCACAAGGGAAATATCGGTGTTGATGCTTATTAAATCTGGTGGACTTCTTTGAGAATGTCACCAAAGCCATGGATGAAGGTAAGACAGTGTACACTGCCTATCTCGACCTTGCCAAGGGTTTTGTCACAATTTCTCACTCTAGCATCATGAGAAACTCTCCCAGATAGGGAGTAACCCTTACATCGCTAGATGAGTAGCCAATTGGCTTACAGGCAGAACACACTCTGTCAAAATTGATGACTCCATCTCCGCCAGTAGACCCGTCACCAGTAGAGTACCACAATTGTCTGTGCTAGGCCCCTTACTGTTTGGCATCTATTTCTCAGAAGTCCAGACCAAAGATGGCCTTTGGCTCACCAAGTTCGCTGATTATTACAAACTGGGAGCAATCACTGATTTCCCAACAATGTCAACATATTACAAGAAGGACTAACATAATCAAATGATTGGTGCCAAAGCCATGGTCTAAAACTAAATGCAAAAAATGCATTATTATTCCTTTTGGCAAAATGGAACTCCCTACAAATTACAATATTGACAGCACCCCCTGAGTTCCAACCCAGTAGTTCAAGACTTGGGAACACAGGTTGATAGCAATCTGAACTTTGACCACTAAGTTTCCACAGAGGTAAGGAAAGTCTTCTATGTTGTGCACCTCATAAGCAAGGGCATAGCATCCAGGCAAGGGATATTATAACTCCACTGTACTCGACCATCATCAGACCACTAGCAGAGTATAATGCACTCTATTGCATGTACCTCACCAGACACCAGCAGCAGCTGAAAGCCCTGTCACTTTACTCTGTATCTTATAGGCTGGTGAGAAGTGACTTTTGCCTGGCCTATAGGGCAATCTCCAACTCTGCCCTAATGGAAATGCTGCACATCTGCAAGTCAAATGGCACAAGATTCACTCACTTTAGGGATGTTAACCTAGCTTGTGGCATTAACAGAACATGATGGAGAGACAGACATGTCTCCCAGAGACTGCCGCTTCTCTGAAATAGACTTAATATTCACGTAAAACAGAGCTCCTTACTGACCCTATTTAAATGCAACCGAGATAATTGGATGGGAGACCAAAAATTCACTCCTGGGGTGGCACCCACATCCCTCATGGACAGGGGTAGCCAGTGTTGATCACATACCCACTACTCACTCTGCTCATAAATTTGTTCTGCGAACTACCCAAAAAGATCAAATGGGGATACTTGGGATTAACATGGCTAGGCTTGTAAAGGCTCTAGGGCTGCTAGCCTAGTAACCTCCTATGAATTTATGAGCCTAGAAAGAAATAAAACAATTAACATATTTTAATGGGATTCAAGTGGAAGAAAATTACTCAAAGAAACATCTGGGGGGTGTATTACACCAGTGTATAATCATTGTGTATTTACTGTAAAGCAGGTTCTGGAGTGAGTGACATATAGGGCCCTATTTTAAGTCACTGATTGTATGGATAAGTTACTAACATTTACAGGGCTCCACAGTCTGCATATTTTGCCATTACATTATGGCAGATTGTGGACAATTTATAGTTTACTCACTATAAGGGGGTTATAAGTAAAAGTGAATCACCCATGGCCCAAACACAGTGCATTGTCATTATATATAATGGTATTATTTGTTATTTATTTTTTCACTTGACCTCTTGGTATCCTGGATAACTTCTAGTTGACCATCTTCTGCTCTGCACTCCTACTGCTCCTAACTTTACTGTCCCCAGTACTACAACCTGGGGTTGGAGCTGCCTCAGATGTAGGTGGGTTAGGAAGGGGAGGGGAAACATGGATTAAAGCCTCTAACAGCATCATATATGCTGCCTTTGACACAGGGGATTTTTTAAGATGCTCTAACTGGACAGAACTGCACATGTCATGTTCATCACTGCAAGTGCCATCAGTCAATATCAGTCCTGTCCTCTAACGCCAGATTTTTAATAATAATCTGTCTTGAGATTCCCATATTCTCCCATCACTGGAGGAGTCCTGAATTGCAAACAGAAGTCCCACACACACCGTCCTGGAGTGGGTGAGCCAGCAGAATCCTGTTCCTTCCCACCACACCTTCTATGGCTCCTCCAAAGAAGATTGATCTCAGGTTGTCTGTGTCACAGTCATGGCTTCAACCCTCTAAACCATGGAGGCAGGGTCCAATTGGTATTATTTTAGAAAAAAATAGTTTATTTTCTTACAGTAATACCATTGTATAACTGGCACTTTATTTCTGTTTTGTCTTTACATACTTATGCGACTGTTTTGGGAAGGCTTTGCTATTTACTGCCCATGTTTTGTGTCTTTCGGCTTTTCCCAGTTAGGGGTCGCCACAGCAGAACTCCGGTCCTCTAATGATTGGCAGTTGATTTTTACGTACCGGCTTGCCAAGCCTGACGTACAACCTTCAATGAAGGTATGCCCATTCATGCATGTCTCCACGCAGAAAACGCTCTAGCTGAGAATCGAACCGGACAGCATCTTATTGTGAGGCGACAATGCTACTGCAGCACCACCACCGTGGTATTTACTGCCCATGTTTACACCAATGAATATGGCAAAACCTTTACAGTAATTGGGGAAATAAATGGACTTGATACCACAGTGAAGTGACAGGAAGTAAGGGTTAATCAGTTTTTGAATGTGCAGGATGAAAGTGTTTCATTATAAAAGTAAGTATATAGATGTGTTTTATTTATAGCTGACTTTATTTGAGAGGTAGTTCAATTAAATTCAATGTTTCAGTGTTTAACAGGGCTTAGGACCTTAAATGGGTCATGCTAAGCCCAAATCCATGTTCTTATTATAATAAACTGTTTCCCCAAAGAAATGGTCCAATTGTTTTTTAAACTCATGTAAAGTGTTACTATTTTGTAACTGTAATTACAGTCTGTTCCATCCTTGTATCATTCTATGTCACTGTATTCTGAAAAAAAAATCTTTAATAGATGTCCTCATGAAATATTTTATTTTTATTTCTATTGTTTGTACCATTTTGATTTCTTTCATTTGGACCATGTTTTGCTAAAGTTATACCTAGCACACACTGTGATGTCTCATCCTTAGAAATCCTATATGCCCAAGTAAAATCTCCTCTTTTAAATCTGTAATATATAGAATATAATCACAAAGTTGCCAGTCTTTTCTTATAAGGAGCTCCCATATGGTTTACTGCATGACATAGTACCTGCTTTGTGTGTTGTAATGACAAAAATTGGTGGTCATTTTAGTTTCACTTCTGGAAGACACACAAATTTATATTTCATTGAGACTATCAAGCTCATTGGTGTTATATAGCAGATTTTATTGCCCACTTAGTGCGCAATGCACTTCAACAGGAGATCAATTTTCCTAACTGTAAACTGAACATTATGTGCAATTCTTGATGCCATACAAAAAGTGAATGAGAAAGTGAGACAGACAGTGTGAGAGAAATTGGGTTAGACTGTAGAGAAAGTAAAGGGACAGTAACAAAGTGGTCAGCTTATATTTTGAGAAGAAGAAAGGGCAGGTATGAAATGCTTTGGAGGTATACTTTTTTGAGAGTATACTCAGATACGTGGTTTGAAAATTAAGAGGAAAGATGGCAGAAGTTGAAGGAGACATGATTTTCCAATAACAAAGGAGCATTTTGAAAATTGTTCTTTATGAACAGGATGGTTGATCTATGGAATAAAGCATTAGATGTAATGGGATCCTATCTCGCCTACATTCACAACATATGGGTTCGGAGCCGATCCATCGGCTCCGACTCGGCAACTAATACACTAGCACGAAGTCTCTCATTGGCTGGGCTACTCCCTATCCCAGGATGCACTACACCTGCTTCCCCAGATCTCGTTTGCCGCTTAACAAGCTGGACGTGGTCTCGACTTGGCTGGAGCTAAGTGGTTCTTTTTACCTTATTGGTCCTTGACCTAGGGAATTTTTGTCTATATTAACCAAACAGCTGTTTTAACAGCTATTTCTTACTTGTTCTTATTGTTTTTTTGTTGAGTGCTTGTTTCCTAAAAATTTAATTTGTCAGTCGGGCAAGGCCCGTTTAAGTTAGAGGGCCTTTGCCCTACCTTTTGAGTGCTTTAAGTTTATTAACTTTTGGTTAGTTGTCTTTTGGGCAAAGCCCGTTTAAATTAGAGGGCTTTGGGCCGTTTAATTTGTTTCAAATTTTTGTGAGGTAAACTTCACCAGTACTCGCGCCAGTGTGTCTCGCGCTTTTCAGTTGGTGCAATTTGTGTGTAGGGATATACATTTGTTGTGTAGAGTAGTATTTCCTTAGAGTTGTACTTGTTGTGGCCTGTATCATGTCTAAGGAACAAAAGTCAGGTTTTAAAAAATGCACTCGGTGCAAATATAAAATGTCCATTACAGACAGTCATTCAGTATGTGTTTATTGTTTGGGGCCGAAACATCTGCAAGAGACTTGTAGCGTCTGTCATGCGTTCTCATCTAGAGTTCTTCAAGAACGCAAGAACAAATTAATTTGAAAGGGCTTATCAAGCCTTCTTTTGAGGAAGCCTTAGACCTATCTGTTGCTTCCAAAAAGAAAAGATCGTCGGCTCCGACAAGTCCGTCGGAGCCGACTTCTAAAAAGACTAAATTGACCTCTTCTTCCTCGGCTCCACTGACTTCGGGGCCGAGGGTCGAAGGGTCTGCCTCGATACCTCCTACCTCGGCTCCATTGCTTTCGGAGCCGCAGGTTGGAGTATCGAGAGGTGAATCACCTCCATCGGTTCCAATGGCTTTGGAGCCGGTGGAAGTGTGCAGCTCAGACTCTTCCCCCTCGGCTCCGGAGAAGGCTCCTTCGGTGCCGATGGTGGTCCATTCTGTGGTGGAGTCGGCGCCGATAGCATTGGAGCCATTCCGGAGCCGGTCCCCTTCTCTCTCGGAGCCGAGAGGAAAGTCTTCTCGATTGTCTACCTCCTCTAAATCATCGAGACTTTCAGATTCGGACCTGGATAGGGTTTTACAGAGGCTATTCCTATCTCCAGTGTTTACTAAATTGGTCTCGGCTCCAGCACAGTTAGCTTCGGAGCCGATCCCCCCTCCAACACATTCGATTCCTCCTCCAACCTCCTCGGAGCCGTTGGAGTCGGTGGTGATGGAGCAAAGCGGAGCCATACGGTCGGAGCAGAGACCCCTTCGAGGTCTCTCGGTTCCGACTGTGCTTCCTACCCTGTCCTCCGGTTCAGGGTTTGGTACTGCGACCTCTTCAGCCGGGCCCGAGGGGAATACTTTGGGATTGGGTGCTTCGGTGCCTAGTCTTCCTCTCGGAGCATCGGCTGCTGGAATTCCTAGTGCCATCGTGGCCTCTAGACCAGTGACCTCCTTGGATTCTGGAGGTCCGGCCTTTGAGGCCATGAGGAGCGCGCTGGCCATGCCTTTGCCGGTTCAGCAAGATTCTACCTCACCGTCCCTAGATTTGGAGACTGGTGCCTCTGTTGTGTTGCAGCCCCCCGGCAGCGGGGCCCCAGGGCCTGAGGATACCCCCATCCCTTCTTCCGGGTGGTCCGTCCGAAACTGCTTCGGACGAACCCCCACGGAAGAAATTGTGTAAGAGGAAGCACGTAGACTCCCAAGATGAGTATATTACATCGGATACTGACCTCGATGACGCAGAAGGGTCCCCCAAATCATCTTTGGATGATATCTCCTTCTCAGATATCTTGGAGATTCTGAGACAGAGAGGTGACTGGCAAGCCAAAACCCCTTCAGCTGAGGAGTCAGTCTTCCTCAAGGCCTTTGGGGCCCAGCCTTCCGCCTCCTGGGTGTCTCCGCCCTTCGATGAACTCCTTGATTTGGTTTCTCGAAGGGTGTGGGAACACCCTGATTCTGTGGAACTGGTGCCTGCGAGGCCCAATAAATTTTTGTCAGCCCCCCCCAGAAGGAGTTTCTCACAAAGGGTGTGCCTGTAGATGCTTTGGTGGTGGCTTCTGCCACACAGCAGGACGTGGCAGGGGCTTCGACGTCTATTCATCCTCCCAATAAGGATTCTAGGAGTATGGATAGGTACGGGAAGCGTACCCTGTCCTCAGCGGCCTTTACCTTACGGTCGCTGAACTACTTATGTCATTTTACGAGGCTCCAAAGGGATCTTCTCAAAGAGCTAAATGACTCTCTTGTTGGTAATCTACCTGAGGCGCTGGCCCCGACTGTTGGCGCACAGATGACTACCCTCTTTTCTATTGTTAACTCGTCCATGAGGCTCATTTCATATGCGGCAAGGCGAGTAGAGCAGCGGAACAGGCGTTGCCCTCAGGAGACAAGCCTGGTTACACTTGTGTTCGCCACGGAGGCTTTCAAGTCTTCCTTCACGACGCCCCTTTGATGGGTCATCTTTGTTTGGACCCAAGGTGAAGGACACACTAACTCGGTGCGAGCAGGAGGGCAAGACTTTGACTGCCGTTGGGGCCCGATTTTCCGCTCCTTCTAGGCCTTACCCCAAGGCTGGGAGAGGAGGGAAAATGTGGTTTAGAAAATCTCAGAAGTCTTTCCCTACTCCACCCAGTGATTCCCTCCAGAGGCAGGGGGAATTTGGAAGACGCCGCCCAGAGGTGGCAGAGGCCCCGTAACTCTGGAGACCGCGATTCCTTTCGTGGTTCTTCATACAACCAGCGTTCCTGAGTTGTTGCCCGACTGTGCAACTCGAGCCAGTCGGGTCGCTTGGCGCACCCACAAGCTTGGGAATCCATAACAAGCGATCAGTGGGTGCTTCGCATTACCGGAGGTTATATCATCCCCTTCAACAAACCCCCCCTTTCTTTAAGGGAAATCCTGGACGTACCACCCAGTCAGCGGGATCAAGCAGCATTAGAGGTTTCAAAGCTGCTAGAAAAAGAGCCATCCAGCCTGTCCCCATCGACCAGATCGGATCAGGAACTTACTCAAAATTATTTTTGGTACCAAAAAAGACAGGGGACTTCAGGCCCATTTTGGACCTCAGTTCATTGAATCGCTTTAGAAGAAGTCCAAATTCCGAATGGTCACTCTTCAATCGATTCTTCCTTTGCTGGAAAAAGATGCATGGATGTGCTCCATAGATCTCCAGGACGCTTACTATCACATTCCCATAGCTCAAGAGTCCAGGAGACATTTACGCTTCGCCTCGAGTCAGTCATTTTCAATTCCGAGCACTGCCCTTTGGTCTCACCACAGCCCCCAGGGTGTTCACCAAGTGTCTGGCAGTGGTAACTGCTCACCTGAGAAGTCTGGGATTCCAGGTGTTTCCTTATCTAGACGACTGGCTCCTTACTGCCACCTCCGAGCATCTACTACTCCAAGCGCTCAGAGCCACGTTCACCTTGGGCCGTTTCTTGGGGATCACGTTCAATTTGCAAAAATCTGTACTACAGCCATCTCAGCGTATTACTTTCATAGGCGCAGACTTAGACACAGAAAGAATGCGCGCCTATTTACCGGCAGCAAGAATTCAGGTCTTACAAGATCAAGTCAAATCCTGTCTTCCCCTACAAAGAGCCCCGGCCCATCGGATCCTACAACTGTTGGGCTCGATGGCGTCGACCATACTTTTAGTTCCCTTGGCCAGACTTCACATGCGAATTTTACAATGGCTACTGTCGGTTCAATGGTCCTATCAGGAACTTCCCTTGAACCACTTAATCATAATCACGGAAAGTTGCCGTCGAGATCTGCATTGGTGGCTTCTCCAATCAAATCTTGACCAGGGGCGACCCTTCATACCTCAACATCCCGTTGCCACTGTGACTACGGACGCCTCCCAGGTAGGGTGGGGGGGTCATTACCTGGACAGGTCGGTCCAAGGCAGATGGCAGATCCAGGAAACGCATTTGCATATCAATGTCCTGGAGATGAGAGCGGTACTATTGGTACTCCAAGCTCTCCATCACGCTCTCCCACAGGGCCCGATTACTATCCTATCTGACAATATGTTGGTGGTGTGGTACATAAACAAGCAAGGTGGAACCAGGTCTTACCCACTATGCAGAGAAGCCATGAGACTTTGGCACTGGGCGGTAGCTACCAACCGCTTTCTAATGGCAGCGCACATACCGGGGAAGTCCAATGTGATTGCGGACAGATTAAGCAGGACCATTCTTTTACCCCACGAGTGGTCCCTCAACCAGGGTATAGCTGCGAAAATCTTCAACAGATGGGGTCTTCCTTGCTGCGACCTGTTTGCCAGCCCTCACAATGCGAAATGCAGAGAGTTCTTCACACTGTTTCCTTCTCAGGGACAGATTCCCAGGGACGCTCTGACTCACATTTGGCCCCGGTCTTCTACGCCTTCCTCCATTCCCCTCCTACCGAGGGTGATACAGAAGGCCATTTACATGGAGAGCGAGATGATTTCGATTGCCCCGCACTGGCCTCGTCAAGTTTGGTTTCCTTTCCTACAGAGGCATGCGATAGAAGGTCCATGGTTTCTGGATCCGGTGCCAGACCTGTTGACTCATCAGTCAGGACGGCTTCATCCGTCTCTCAGGTCCCTGAAGTTGGCAGCATGGTTACTCCACTTCCATCCTTAGTCCGAGACAATGCTCTTTCGCCGGACGTGGTCCACATACTGTCTTCTTCTCATAAACCTTCCACCATCAAACTTTATTCCAGTAAATGGAAAAGGTTTGTCTTCTGGGCTCAAGAACGGGGTATAGATCCCCTCACTGCACCAGTATCGGAGGTTCTGAATTTTCTGGCCTCCCTTTTTCAGTCGGGCTCTTCAGTTTCTACCATTAAGGTTCAGTTAGCGGCGATCTCTAATTTTCATGCTTCATTTGAACCTTCATTGATGTCTCACAAACTTTGTAAGGCTTTCCTTAAAGGGGCTTGGCTCCTTAGGCCTCCTTTATCTCATCCTGTCCCCCCTTGGGATTTGAATATGGTTCTTGCTGCCCTAACTGCCCGTCCTTTCGAACCAGCTGCTACTTGTGATTTAAAATTTCTGTCTTGGAAAACGGCCTTTTAGTAGCCATAACATCTGCTAGGCGAGTTTCAGAACTTCAAGCTCTTTGTTCTGATCCTCCCTATTTGATTTTTCACAAGCATAGAGTTTCATTGAAATTAAACCCTGCATTTATACCAAAAGTGGCCTCCTCTTTCTGTATGCAACAAACTATAGAACTCCCTGTCTTTTTCCCAGAATTCTCTAATAACGCAGAATATACTTTGCATCAATTGGACGTACATAGACAACTGCGTTTTTATTTGAATAGAACCGCTCAAACGCGGAAATCAAATCAATTGTTTGTTTCCTTTGCAGTGAACAAATTGGGTCAACCAGTAACAAAAACCTCCATATCTAAAAGATTGTATCATTTTTATTTATTCACAGGCTAACAAAGACCTTCCCTTTCAAATCAAGGCTCATTCTACCAGGGCAATGGCTACTTCCGTAGCTTTTCACTCCAAGTTATCAATAGATGATATTTGTGCTGCGGCAACCTGGACTTCTCCGCACACTTTCATTTCTCATTACAAATTGGATGTGGTTTCTCAAGGCAGAGCTTCCTTTGGTTCCACAGTTCTCAGGAGTGTGTTCCAATGAGCCACCCGGGATGTAGGTGCTAGGGACGCTGTCCCATATGTTGTGAATGTAGGCGAGATAGGATCCCATTACATCTTTTAGTTATGTACTTACCATAACTTCGGATGTATGGGATCCATCTCGCCTACATTCATAAGTACCCACCCTCTTTCCCCCTTCCATTCGGATTTAGAGGAGCTGTAGTCTCTTTTTACTTGGAGATCTTTCTTGAAGAACTTTAGTTGGTTATAGTGACTTCTAGTTTTTCTGTGTTTGCATGGGTGTATGAAAGCGAACAAACAAGATCTGGGGAAGCAGGTGTAGTGCATCCTGGGATAGGGAGTAGCCCAGCCAATGAGAGACTTCGTGCTAGTGTATTAGTTGCCGAGTCGGAGCCGATGGATCGGCTCCGAACCCATATGTTGTGAATGTAGGCGAGATGGATCCCATACATCCGAAGTTATGGTAAGTACATAACTAAAAGTTCACCTATGATACATAATACAGTAAACTGGTTAAAACAAACTGAGTGGATATAGGGACAGCTGTGCAACTGCATGGCTTGACAGCTTGATCAACTTGCATTCTTCACTGAATTCACAGGGTCAGTTTCTAAAAAGATTTGCGCATGGAGTGACATGGAATGCCAAGCAATTTTCTATGCCAACGCCCAAAAGATAGAGCTTCACTAGTCCCCATTCACTGTATGCTAGTGGGGACTGCCAGACCTCTACTCACAATTCCAAAAGAGACATCGGACTTGCCAAGATGTAATAATTTAGTATTATAAATTGGCGAGGCTTACCAATGTTCAAGACTAGATCACTGGAGAAGCCCAAGAACCCATCATCATAATGTGCTTCTTGATAAAGTGTAAGCTCCCCTAGTATGTGGGACTAGGTACTGCAGGCAGTAGCTGGTTGTAAGCCAGACAGGCTGCTGTGTTGCAGTACCAGTTTCCATATAGAGGTGGAGCTGTACTGCAGGTTTGGGAAGTCAGGAGGACAACCTGAGGCCACCCACAAGAACAATTCAGTCTAGTGCAAGCCATCACCCAAACTTGTGTGAGGTGGGCTTGCAGTGCCCTGTTTCCAAAAATGGATTTGATTCTCTGGTGGGCTAGTGGCCTGACATGCCTGACCTTGCCTTAGCCTGGGAGAATGCCGACATGACTGCCATGCTAGCCATTGTGCACAGGTGGTGCTCCTAAACTGGGCATTTTCATGGCTGTACAGGATCATCTGCATCTCAGATCTGGTAGTGCAGGCCAGCTCCCCACCTGCAGTACCAAGTCTGACAGACAGGTAGATCTGCTGGACAGGAGGACTTTGGCCAGATGCAGTAGCCCCAGTGAGTCTTCAGGTGCACTTGGTCTACATTTGAAACAGGTACTGAGATTCATTAACAGAGTGTTTTAGAATCTCATTACCTGTTCCTGGTATAACGAGACTCTACTTATTTAAATACCTTAGCATTGTGAAGTACTTAACTGGGTAACCCTATGCCCCAGGATAACGTCATCCTGGGTCAGGTTGGATTTCACATTTCACGGTAGTGAGAACGAGATGGCAAATGTTATCCTCTCTTGTTAAACCGGTGTTTTGGAAACCAGGAAACAATGTAATCAATGTTGATTAAGAACATTAAACTAAAGCACTACACCCTCTTATACTCCCTTTAAGTACTTGGCTCCCTATTGGTCCTTTTTGATCAGTCAAAAAGTAGTTCCTTATACTATTCTGGCATGTCCAAAAGTCAGTTTTGGGTTTACTCTCCAGTCCAGCTGGTGAATCTGGGAATCTTGAGGCAATGTTACAACTGCCTTATGTACACAGACCACCCTCTCCTCCTCCCAACAAGCTCAAATATATCTGAGAGATGCAACTATATAGGCAAACTGGAGGCTGAGCTCTCTCAACCCAATACTGGCGCAGTCAGTCAGGAGGGGAAGGTAACCACACACATCACAAATCCAGTCTCACATAGACCTATCGCAACAGAGAACCAAACACATAAACACACAAAAACATACTCGGAGGCTCTAAATAAAAATCTGCCCAAGCAGCAGAGACCTTCAAAGCAGACATCCAAGCAACCGCTACCCCACAACAATACCCACGTATCACATAGTTCACAAAGTTAGTGTGCCACACAGTCACAGCCCTTAAGGCTAAACAACACACCTAATACACTTGTAATAGGTGAATCTATTGTCAGACACACTGACGTCCCACTCACCAGGCTGAACAAGAAGAAGGTCACTGTAAGCTGCCTGTCAGGTGCCAGGATCCGCCACATAACACAATCACTCAGGTCACTCCAAAGAAGTACAAATATGACTCCGTTATTGTCCATGCTGGTGTGAATGACCTGAGACGTACCTCCCTGGACTACATGAAAAGAGACATAGAGGAGCTCTCTGATCATGTAGCCCAGGCCGGTATGACCTTGACCTTGAGTAGCATCTTACCCTCACCAAGAATGATGCCACAGTATAAAGACAGGTTAAAGTATTGGTGTCATTCAAAGGGGATCCAGTGTCTGTCAGCCTGGGATGACATGCTCGACAAGCCACATTGCTTCGTTAGGGACAGCTTGCACCTGTCACCCCTGGGCTTTCGAATACTGGCTAAGGCTCTTGCCATCCCCATAGTGCCTTTTTTAGGCAAGGCTCAAAAGACAAACCCACCTCCATAGACAACACAAAGAAAAAGAAACTAAGGGTAATGCTGCTCAACGCCAGAAGTCTAAACCTCAAGATGCACGCACTCGAGGCTCTCCTCAGTATGGAGAATATCGATATCTGTGCAGTAACAGAAACCTGGTTCAAGGCTCCTGAGAGCACCCCAGCACTACCAGGTTATACCTCATACCATGCTTTTCGGCCCCAAAACTCGGACCGAACCACAAAAGGAGGGGGAGTATCCATATTGATCAAAGATACCCACACCTCCAGGTTAGTTGCACTGCATGAAGCATCACAGACCATCCATGTGCAACTAACAGTGGGCAAAACTGCCTTTCAGTTTGTAGCCTGCTACAGACCACCCTCCCAAACTCAGGAACCCCACTCGGCTTTCCTGAGAACACTGGAGAATATGAAGGTCTCTCCAAACACCATTATATTGGGTGACTTCAACTACTCAAACATAGACTGGGAGCACTACTCAAGCCCCAACACCCTCGCCCAACTGTTCCTAGAATTTATAAATTCAAATGGTATAGAACAACTAGTCACCACTCCCACAAGAGGGGAAAACATATTGGACCTGATCATCACCAACATGGGGACTCTATGTTCCATACCAGAGGTATACCCCTCATTGGTAAGATCTGACCATAAATTAGTCTCACTGGACATCCATATCCTGTCCCCATCCCCAGCCAAGGAAACCACAGTGAAGAACTTCTCAAAAGCAAACTTCACACTTCTCAAAACCGAGGTGGAATCCTTCAATGCCCCCGGGCCAGTGGAAAATACGTCCCAAACCGCAGAATCCTTTACAAACGCTTTCTATGGACACCTACAGGAATGCATGGATTGTGCTATCCCAAATAAAACCAAGACTCATTCCTCCAAAGGCAGGAGACCTGTCTGGTGGACCCCAGCCATAAATAAGCTATACAACAGAAGGAGGAAGCTACTACACGATAGAGCAAAATCCCAAAAAGGGAAGGCATCTCTGATCAGTACTAGCAAGAAACGACGATCCCTCATAAAATCATCTAAGGCCAGCTTCGAAAGAAAAATTGCACAAGATGCTAAAGATAATCACAAGGCCTTCTTTAGTTATGTCAGGAACCTGGGTGGCAACTCCCAGATATGCTCTGAGTTAGTTCAAAATGACAAAAAATACACGGAACCCACAGACATTGCCAACATCCTGGCAGACAGGTTCAGTGCAAACTCCCCCCCCCCCCCCAAAAGAGCAAATGTCTATCCCAACAGAGTGTAGCCTCCCTGACATCACAGATGTACAGGTGAGAGCTGCCCTCTCCAAAGCAAAACACACTGCATCAATGGGACCAGACGGTGTCCCGGGCTGTGTCTTACACGAACTCCAAGAAGAACTGAACCCTCACCTAAAGTCACTGTTCAATCTCAGCCTTACTGCAGGATATGTACCCAAGGAATGGCGTACAGCAACAGTGGTCCCACTCCACAAAGGTGGTGCCACAACGGACTCTGGAAACTATCGCCCTATAAGCCTGACTAGCCTGGTCTGCAAAGCTATGGAGCGTATCATCATGAAACTCATAAACAAACACATTGGGAACCTCCAAACACTGGATCCTACCCAATTCGGCTTTGTTAAGGACAGATCTTGCCTCTTGAACCTGGTTGACTTCTTTGAAACAGTCACCAAGGCCATAGATGCAGGGAAGGTAGTCCACACAGCCTACCTGGACCTCGCAAAAGCCTTCGACACAATACCCCACTCGGGCATCATAAATAAGCTCACCAGCTTAAATATCAACCCCTATGTCACAAGATGGGTTGCAAACTGGCTCAGGGATAGAACCCACATGGTCAGAATTGCAGGTGCCATGTCAGACTCTAAACCAGTTACAAGTGGCGTCCCACAAGGCTCAGTCCTGGGACCTCTCTTGTTCGGTATATATTTCTCTGAGGTACAGGCTAACATGGGAGGACTATGGCTGACCAAGTTCGCAGATGACTGCAAACTGGGTGCCATAATCGACTCACCGACTGACACAAGCATCCTCCAAATGGGTCTCACAGAGATGGATAACTGGTGCCAGAGTCATGGCCTAAAGCTAAATGCCAAAAAGTGTATAGTCATCCCCTTTGGGAAAAACAAAGTGCCCACAAATTACCACATAGGTGGTAATCCATTAAGTAAGGAAGAAGTAATTAGGGATTTGGGGACCCAAGTAGATAGCAATCTCTCCTTTGACAATCACATTGCCAAAGTGGTTAGAAAGACCTTCTATATAGCCCACCTTATCACGAAAGGGTTCACATCTAGATCAAGAGAGGTCATTGTGCCCCTCTACTCATCACTCATCAGGCCCATAATTGAATACAATGCCCCATTTGGGATGTACCTTACCCGACACCTGCAGCAACTGGAAAGACCCCAAAAGTACCTCACCAAGAGGATCAAGGGACTCAAACAGATGCCCTACGCAGTTAGGCTAAAGAAACTCTAGCTCTACTCAGTTGCTTACCGCCTACTCAGAGGCCTAAAGCTAAATGCCAAAAAGTGTATAGTCATCCCCTTTGGGAAAAACAAAGTGCCCACAAATTACCACATAGGTGGTAATCCATTAAGTACGGAAGAAGTAATTAGTGATTTGGGGACCCAAGTAGATAGCAATCTCTCCTTTGACAATCACGTTGCCAAAGTGGTTAGAAAGACCTTCTATATAGCCCACCTTATCACGAAAGGGTTCACATCTAGATCAAGAGAGGTCATTGTGCCCCTCTACTCATCACTCATCAGGCCCATAATTGAATACAATGCCCCATTTGGGATGTACCTTACCCAACACCTGCAGCAACTGGAAAGACCGCAAAAGTACCTCACCAAGAGGATCAAGGGACTCAAACAGATGCCCTACGCAGTTAGGCTAAAGAAACTCCAGCTCTACTCAGTTGCTTACCGCCTACTCAGAGGCGATCTGTGCCTGACGTATAAAGTCATGTCCAACCCAGAATTAATGGACATGCTCCACCTCAGGAAATCCAAATCCCTTAGAGCTACACGCTCCAGGGACTTAAACCTCAGCACAGAAATAAATAGGACATGCTGGAGGGACAGACTCATATCCCAGAGGCTCCCCTCACTCTGGAACAAAATCCCAATCCATGTTAGGCAGAGTCCCTCAATGACCCTCTTCAAGAGAAATCTTGATGAGTGGATGGGAGATCGTAGGTTTACCCCTGGGATCTCTTCTGTGTCCCTACTAGACAGAGGCACAGTAAACTAACCTCAAAAGGGCTATCTTCTGTGACCTACTATACAGAGGTACAGTGATCTAATCTAAAAGGGTGGCGAAAGCCAAACGCACTCTGGCTAGGCTTATAAATGCCCTAGGGCAGATAGCCTAGTATCAGCCTATGAACCTATGAACCTAAGAAGGTGTGTGATGGAAATTAAACTGCCACTCTTTACTAAAACGTTTGTGGCACTACACATCTACTCATGACTTCTTCTCACCTTCCCAGTAATATCAAAAGTATCAGAGGATTGCCATCTTATGATAAAACATAAAACAATCAATACAGAATATGAGCTAATGAGCTTCGGAAGAGGGATATAAATGGAGACTATTACAATAAAAAAACTGATGCTAGGTCCCAAGTGAATCATATTAATATACATCATATTAATATTTAAACAACATGCTTCCCTCCACAGAGGTCTGTATAAATTACATAACTACTTGTTCATTTAAAAAAAATCATAGTACATGTAAATATTTCTGGATTATTGGCTTTTCTACAATGGAAAGAACTCACCCAGCTTACAAAAAGTTTTTAAAAATGTTCATTTTTAAATGTTAATTTAACAGAAAATCAAATCAAATCTACACTGTTATAGCAAAACATGAGTATTTTCCATATACAAATCTTTCCAGTTTAAAAAAGAAACATACTTCATCTCCATCTTATAATGAAAATTACTGCACAGTTCAGTAGTTAAGTATAAAAATAGCATATTTAGCTCTGTGTTGACGTACTAGTTATATACATAGATAAAACAAGTGAATATTTTAAGATTCAGGTGAAGTGACAAAAGTGAGAACAAGTGGTGATATGATCTGTAATGTATCAATTCATCAGAAGTGTGAACTATAATGATTTTCATCAATTTGAATTTATGACAGATGATAAAATGAGAATAACCCTACAGGTTATGATTATAGTGATTTAATTACCAACAGAGGAAATTACTGGATTTCCAAAGTAGGAGCCAATTACTGACCTGATTAAGATTCTCTTCGTGCTATACATCATTATTTATCTAAATAAATGGATAATTGACAGTTAATTGGATTTTAGTTATGATATAATTAGGTTTATACACATACTCTTTCAACACTCACACCTTCACTCTTTTACCTTCCGCGTGCACAGATGGACAGATAGACACAGGCACAAATACACAAACACACACACACACACACACACACACACACACACACACACACACACACACACACACACACACACACACACAGTCAAAACCTTCCCTCTCACCATCTCCCTTACTGGCAAGTCATTGTGTGTTTGTGGCTTTAACTTTGAGAATTCATATTTGTATAAATGGCACACCACTGTTTCTCTTAAAATGAAACATGTTATCCACTGTGGAATGCACCTGAGTTCTTGCAGACTGATGTTTGCTGGATTTACCAAGCTCATTCCCAGCTCATCATTCTAGTTTGAAGCTACAGTATCACTTAACTCCAGTAACACATAATTTAACAATGCAAGCTAAAACAGAAGATGATACAGAAGCTCCAAAGAGAGTGTCAGCATGCTGTCTTTCAGGGAAAGTTGACTCACTGGCCACTTGCTCCTATTTAAAGAATCAGTAAGTCACTTCAAAGAATGATTAAGGCGACAGCAAAGAGATGTGAACTCGGGGACCTGGATCTGAATCACTTCCAAACAAATATACCAGAATGAACTTGAGGAGGTCACTTAGCTTTCATATACTCTATTGTGGTTTCTTTAAACAAAGACTCAGTGGGTATTCTGGGTTATCTGACTTTACTGAGTTAAGCATAATTTGGCCATTCTCTGCACTGACTCTGAACAGCTTTAGGAATTCGCATTTTATTGGTCATTGTCACCAGAAGAAACTGGCTTAACTGGACAGACTAACTCCAGGCCAAATATCTCTTTTTTATTACTGAATTATCTAATTTAACAAACCGCTATGCATACAAAAAAGGAAACAAATATGCAATCGAAGATAGGTGGCACTTTAGTGCTTCCAGCCGCTATGAGGAGCACATTACTGAGCAAAGCAGCAAGTATGCGAGTACACATACTCATGCAGTGAATAAATACACAGATGTGCAACACAGTCTGCAGATTGGCTGCATGCTGCATTATCCCACAAGAGGCAAAAGACGAACTCACAAACCGACAGATGTCAAATATAATCCAGTACATGTAGTACGTAGGGGATGGGTGCTAGCACATCCCTCAGCAGGACAGTAGAAAGTGCACCATAACTTTGTACGCATACAGCGTTTCCAGCTGCAGTGCTGCTGTACCAGATGTATAGAAGGAGAAAGGCAAACAGAGGGGCAACAGAAGGGCACCATATTAGAGTATGCAGAAAGGGAGGAGAGACAGGGAAAATTTTTTCTTGTGGGAATAGCACTCCATTCTTTTTCTTCCTGCTCTCTGATGATTATCAGGCTTTCAATATTGATCAGTTCTTCCTCAGTCCAGGCATTATAGCTGACTATGTAAGCCATCAAGCAAACATCTATATAACCCCCCCCCCCACCACCACCACCATAATGGAAAGCAGGCAGAAAAAGGAGTAAGACAGTATTCAGGGACTAATAGACAACTATACAACAACACAGACAGACTCTGGGGGATGGGTGTGCCCTAGGAGGAGGAGATAATCATGGTGACAAGCAAAGGTCAGACAGTTGGACAATGCACAAGGTATGGGGTGTAACAAAGAAAGACAGACAGGGATAGAGTGGGGTAGGAAAAATAGTGTCCCATCTGCCATCTAAGGTGAAAGGGACACTACTGAGATCCATCATCAGCTGACTGATCAGGATGGCATGGGGCAAGAAGCACACCCTCCTCTGATGGCCAACAGTAGGAATAGCCACGTGAGTTAATCTGCTTTCTACTCCCAGAGGATCTCCATCTGGGCCATGCACCCTCCGGCTTCTCTCTCCACTAAAGCTTCCACCAGCTTTTCAGCTGCAGCAGGACAACATTAAACAATGGCAACAAACTGCATCTTAGTGGTAGGCCAGGACATCCCTCCAGTGAGACACTCCAAGCTTTACTGCCCTCATGCTTCTCAGCAATAAGATCAGCAGGGGCAGGATATGACTGAGGTGCAACTCGGCAGGTGTATTATCTAGGCCTGCAGTAAGGGGACACAATGGAAATTTTGTCCCAAGTGAAACAATTCTGATAGCTTACTACAAGCACTCAGGAAACATGGACAGCACCCATTAGGGATAAAACTGAAGTAATGATTACCTGCAAAGTGAAAGATTTAGTGTAGGCAATGTCACAGCAGTTTGGAACAATGAATCCGAAAGTAGGGAGAAACAGGTGGAGCTGGAGGTATCTGAATACTTACTACATGATGCACAGGCAGTACAAATGTTCAGTTGAAGTTGCACAGTAAGATAAGGAGCAGGTAAAAATGGCAACTCTGACACAGACAATGATATGGAGTGACGGGCCAATAAGGTCCCATATGAAGGAGCAGCAGATGATGCAGGTAGATTGATCGCTGATTACTGCAGAGCAGAATAAGGGGGGTTCTGCACTCCTGAGTGTTCTGTCCTTTGGATTAGATGTTAAACCGAGGCCCAATGTGCTTGAATTGGGGTCGCTCAGGTGGATATAAAAGATCCCAGGGTACCTATTGAAATGAGTAGGGAAAATTCCTTGATGCTCAGGCCAAATTTCCCCTAGTAGTATAAAAAAACACCTTGGGTCTCCCCTGAAAAGAGCCTCAAATTTTAAGCCTGTTTCCTGCCTTTCCTGTTAAGTGGTCTAGACTGTTTGTAGG
This sequence comes from Protopterus annectens, assembly GCF_019279795.1. Taxonomy (NCBI): domain Eukaryota; kingdom Metazoa; phylum Chordata; order Ceratodontiformes; family Protopteridae; genus Protopterus; species Protopterus annectens. Next base: position 971,770,794 of record NC_056725.1, on the reverse strand, counting down.
CTTCTGGGCCCCCAAGCCCTTCTGTGCTGGAGGGAAGCCTTCTAGCTTAGTTTTGTTTCTTAGAACTAGCCAGTTTTCTAGTTTCAGCACTCAAATCTGTTTCTTTGAACTCGGCACTTGTTCAGAACTCATTGTAAGCACTAAATAAGTTGCAAATTACTACAGCACTCAACTTTCCTCACTTGTCTAGAGGAAAGCAGTTTTTAGTACTTAATAAATAAGCACCTGTCCAGGCATGTCGAAGGGTCAGCTCCCGGTGTTTTCTCCTGTCTACCTGATGAATCTGGGCATCTTGGGGCAATGCAGCAATTGCCTCCTGTACACAGACAACCCTCTCCTCTTACTACCCAACACTACAACCTGTGAGAGATGCACTTATATAGCCAAACTGGAAGCAAAGCTCTCTTCACCCAAGACTGGACTAGACAGTCAAGAGGAGAAGGTAAACACTTGCACCACATCACACTCATCACATAATTCCTCAAAACCTACATGCCTAAAACACACACATAGAAACACAAAACACACACCTACATTCATGGAGGCTCTCAATAAAAACCTGCCCAAGCATCAGGGACCTCCAAAGCAGAAACACAAGCAAACTCCACCCCCCAACACAACCCAAATGACACATAGCCCACAAACTCAGTGTGCCACTCAACCACAGCCCATAAGGCATAACAATGTACCCAACACTCTAGTCATAGGTGACTCTATAATCAGGCACACTGATGTTCCACTCACCAGGCTAAACAAGGAGAAGGTTACTGTCAGCTGCCTGTTGGGTGCCAGGATCTGCCACATAACCCACGCACTCAGGTCACTCCACAATAAGTACAAATATGACACTGTCATTGTCCATGTTGGTGTGAATGACCTGAGACGTACCTCCCTGGACTACACTAAAAGAGACATGGAGGAGCTCTCCGATCTTGTATCCCAGGCAGGTATGACCCTAACCCTGAGTAGCATCCTGCCATCACCCAGAATGATGCCACAGTACAAGGACAAAATGATTGACTTCAACAATTGGCTAAGCTTCTGGTGTCATTCTAAGGGGATCCAGTATTTGTCTGCCTGGGATGACATGATCGACAGACCACGATGCTTTGCCAGAGATGGCCTGCACCTGTCGCCCTTAGGATTCTGGATACTGGCTAAGGCTCTTGCTACCCTTATAGTGCCTTTTTTAGGCAAGGTTCAAATGACAAATTCACCACCGTAACAGGTACAAGCAAGCAAAATCTGAGGGTAATGCTACTCAATGCTAGAAATCTAAACCTCAAAATGCTCTCACTCGAGGCGCTCCTTAAAATGGAGAACATTGACATCTGTGCAGTGACAGAGACCTGGTTCAAAGTTCCAGAGAGCACCCCTGCATTACCAGGCTACAATTCATACCACACCTTTCGGCCACCTAACCCAGAACGAAGCACTAAAGGCGGAGGTATGTCCATATTCATTAAGGATATCCACACCTCCAGGCTAGTTGCACAGCATAATGTATCCGAGATTATCCAAGTGCAACTAACTCTGGGCAAGACCGCAATCCAAATTGTAGCTTGCTACAGACCCCCCCACCATGCCCCAGGATTCCCACTCCTCATTTTGATACACTGGAAAGTATTAGGGTACAACCCAACACCCTAATAATGGGTGATTTCAACTACCCCACCATTAACTGGGAAAACTACTCATGTACCAACTCTTTTGCTCAACGTTTTCTAGAATTCATAAATTCCATTGCCTTTGATCAACTTATTCACACCCCCACCAGGGGCAGCAATATCCTAGACCTGGTCATTACCAACATGGGAAACCAGTGTTCCACACCAGAGATCAATTCCTCGTTGGTCAGATCCGACCACAAGCTAATCAGCCAAGACATCCACATCCCACCCCCACCCCCAATCATCGTAAAAAACTTCTCCAAAGCCAACTTCACACTTCTTAAGACAGAAGTGGCAAACTTCATGACACCCATGCAGATGGACAATAGAGGTATGACTGCTGAATCCTACACAAATGCACTTTATAAGCACTTACACGAGTGCATGGATCATGCTATCCCTAATAGAACCAAGATGTTATCTTCCAAAAAAAGGAAGCCAATCTGGTGGTCCTCTGCCATAAACAAACTCTACAACAGAAGAAAGAAACTGTTGCAAAAGAGTAAAATCCCATGACTGGAGGAACTCCTGGTCAACCTCAGTAAGAAGCTGAGATCCCTCATAAAATCCTCCAAAGCTAGTTACGAAAACAAAATTGCCACTGACTCTAAAGACAACCACAAAGCATTCTATAGCTATGTCAAGAATCTCAATGGGAACACTCAGATCTGCTCTAAGTTACAGCACAATGGCACTAAATATACAGAACCAACTGATATTGCCAACATCCTAGCAGATAGGTTCAGTGCTAACTTTACCCCCCTCTCACTCCCTAGAGGGCCCATCTCTATACGGGAAGAATGCAAATTTCCTATAATCATGGCTGCACAGGTAAAAAACACACCCTCCAAAGCCAAGAACACAGCATCCATGGGACCTGACAATATCCTAGGCTGCGTTCTACACGAACTACAGAATGAACTGGCACTCTACCTAAGTACCATGTTCAATCATAGCCTCACCTCAGGCTTTGTACCCACTGAATGGCACACCGCGAAGGTTATCCCACTCCACAAAGGGCGAGCCACGACGGACCCCAGGAACTACCACCCCATTAGCCTGATGAGCCTGGTCTGCAAGGCCATGGAATGTATCATCGTGGAACTCATAAACAAAGACATTGGTAATCTCCAAACTCTGGACCCTACCCAGTTTGGATTTGTAAAAGGCAGATCATGTCTCCTAAACTTGATTGACTTCTTTAAAGCAGTCACCAAAGCCATAGATCAGGGTAAAATGGTTCACACAGCTTATCTAGATCTTGCCAAGGCTTTCGACACCATCCCCCACTCTGGAATTATAGATACGCTCACTAAACTAGGTATAAATCCCTATGTCACAAGATGGGTTGCCAACTGGCTCAAGGACAGAACCCACACTGTGAAAGTAGCGGATTCCAAATCCGACTTCAGACCAGTGACAAGTGGAGTACCACAGGGTTCAATTCTGGGTCCTCTCCTGTTTGGTATCTACTTCTCTGAAGTGCAGGCTAACACAGAAGGTCTTTGGCTAACAAAGTCTGCAGATGAGTGCAAACTAGGAGCCATAATTGAAACTCCTAACGATGTGGACAAATTACAAAAGGGCCTCACTGAGACAGATACCTGGTGTCAAAGCCATGGCCTGAAGCTCAATGCCAAAAAGTGTATTGTCATCCCCTTTGGTAAAAACTCTGTAACCATGAACTACCACATAGCTGGTAGTCTACTTAATGCCAAAAATGTGATAAGAGACCTTGGGACACAGATGGACAGTAGTCTCTCCTTTGATAATCATATCGCCACAGTGGTCAGGAAATCCTTCTACTTGGCTCATCTCATCACAAAAGGATTCTCATCCAGAAAAAAAGAGGTCATTGTTCCCCTCTACTCATCACTCATAAGACCCATTATAGAGTACAATGCCCCTTTTGATATGTACCTCACAAGACATCTACAACAAGTGGAAAGACTACAGAAATACCTCACAAAGAGGATTACTGGCCTCAAACTGATGCCCTACGCAGACCGTCTCAAAAAACTACAGCTTTACTCCATCGCATATCGCCTACTCAGGGACGATCTCTGCCTAACATACAAAGCTATGTCAAACCCAGAGCTGTTGGACATGCTCCACTTAAAGAAATCCCAGTCCCTCCGAGCTACACGCTCTAGGGACCTAAACCTTGTCACCACAATAAACAGAACATGCTGGAGGGATAGATTCCTGTCCCAGAGACTTCCCATACTCTGGAACAGACTACCTATCTATGTCAAACAGAGCTCCTCATTAGCACTCTTCAAGAAAAATCTTGATGATTGGATGGGAAATTCACCCCGGGGATCACTTCTGTGGCTCTGTTCGACAGGGGCACAGGAAAATAATTTTCTTGGGTGGCGAAAGCCCGGGTACATTTTTGGCTAGGCTTATACAGGCCCTAGGGCCAATAGCCTAGTACCTACCTATGAACCTATCAACCTAACCTAGTGGGACTAACCTGGTCAACAAAAGGACAAATAAAAAAGGAATGTGCTCTCAATTTAGAAGAAAATGATCTAAAGGAAGAGATGCTTGATTTAACAGAAATGGATAGACATATTACGAAAAATGAAAGAAATAAAAAGTAAATAAGACCCATAATATTAGACGTCTGGTATAACAGATGAACACAGCAATTAAGACTATTAAGAGAAATTGATATAATATAATAGACTTAAATAGGATCTATTACCATACAGCTAAATTAATAACAGATAACGTCTTACAACAAAAACATAGAGCAATCAGGGAAAGGAAGAAATTAAATGCCACCATAAAAGCATTGAATAGAGAAAACTATAAAGCAATTCATACAAGAAGCATCACTGTTAGAAGAATATACAAGAGGGAACAAATCAATCATGCACTAGGATCTATCATACACTGTTGTAAACAATAAACTAAAGATATCAGCACAGGAAGAAAAACTTAAAAGATGTGCAGATAAATATAAAGGAAAAGTACAACATGACTAATTCATTGATGGCCCAAAAAGTTGTAAAGAACTGGAAAACAAAGCAAAAGGAATAAAATCATCACAAAAAGGAAGAAACAGGCACAATTTGAGGAAATATTTATGAAAATTCTGTGGAACATAACAAAGATCCTGAATGGATAGAAAAATTAAAAGAATTAGTAAGGAGTTCAGATTTAGAGGATATGAAATGGATTGCAGTCACAGCCTGAGAAATTGAAAGAAAATAAGAAAAGCTCCTAAACGGAAAATACCAGGCTCAGATGTAGTAACTAACTTCTAGATAAAGATATTAGCATCTTTGCACAAAGATTTAGTCCTGAGTAAGAATTTTTTATATGTACAGCCCACACCAACAACAACCTGGTAACTGAAAAAAAAAAGATATTCTACCTCAAGAATGAACCTGTAAGCTATCCTAAAAAGTATAGACCAACAACTTGCCTTCCAACGATGTACAAACTATATACTGGAATTGATGCAGACAGAATTTATAGTCATTTGAAAAAAAAACTCAGTCAGGACAATAGAAAAAAAAGGTAACAAAAGAAAGTCATATGGAAGAAAGGATCAATTATTGCTAAATAAAGCCATAACAAAGATTTGTAAAAAGGTGAAGAATCTAACTATGGCATGGATAGATTAGTAAAAAGCATTTGACCGCATTCCACATTCATGAATGAAAGAGTATTTACAGATGTATAAGGTGCAAACCACATTGTTGAATTACATTACAGTGACCATAAAACAGTGGCAAACCACTCTGCAGTTAACCCATGACAAAGGGAAAATTATTATACCAAGAATAAAAATTCAAAGGAGGATATTCCAGGATGGTTCTTTGTTGCAGCTGATGTGTTGTCTTACCCTTAAGACATTATGCTGTTTACTTAACATATTAGATGTTGTTGTGTCTTTCGGCTTTTCCCGGTTAGGGGTCGCCACAGCGGAACTCCGGTCTGCTAATGATTGGTAGTTGATTTTTACGTGCCGAGTTACCAGCCCTGACTCACAACCTTCAACGAAGGTATGCCCATTCACGCATGTCTCCACGCAGAAGATGCTCTAGCTGAGAATCAAACCGGACAGCGTCTTACTGTGAGGCGACAATGCTACCGCAGCACCACCACCGCGGATAACATATTAGATCATACACTTAACACTTAACAAATTAGATCATGGTTATAATTTAGCTCCCAGAAAATAACCTTACTTAAAGACTTCTCATCTACTTTTTGTGGATGACTTAAAACTATAGTTTATCAGATGAGGAGTTGGAAACACAACTGCAAGTGGTTAAAACTTTCTCAGATGAAATAAGAATGGCATTTGGCTTTGATAAATATGCAGCAATATGTAAAGTAGGAAAGTTGCAGTAATGTTGTGTTTAAGTTGTTAAGGATCAGACAATTTTCTGGTGTATAGAGAAGTCTGTGTCCTTTAGTTAGCTAAACCAGTTTAATTATCTGAGGGTCAGACAGTGGTGTGTTCTGTTATTATAGTTTACTGCAAATTTGGCTATTTTATTATAACATTGCCCAAGTATGGACAGTTGTGACACTTGAACTTTAGTGAAGATTAGGGCAGCATAGGGATGAGATGGAAGTAGGAAAGTAGAGTCTATACATCTGCTATGTCAGAAAGGTAGGCATTTACTTTTTAATTTCTCTAAGACTTTTGGGTTTCTAATACCATGAATGGAATAAAACTCATTCCTAAGTCAAAGTATGATTAAAATTCATGAAATTACTATTGTTTCAATCTTTGATGTTAGCCAAAAGTGCTCTTCACAGCACCCACAACATGCTCAGGATTGGCTCCTCCTGCAATTAATATGGAGTTAAATGCATCGGTAACATATCTAAATATAGCTGTAAATTCTTTTTAATGGACCCATCACTTGTATGACTGTTGGAACTGTCTGTGTATCCTTCTTCCACATTGCCCTTATTTCTGCCTGCAAATCCTGGTATTTTATGACTTTGTGTCTCTCTGTACATAAGACACTGTAGTCACAGGGTGTAGTGATTTCAATGCACAATGATACTTTTGTCTTCTTTTCCTAAACGACTATTTCTGGTTTTCTCGCATCTGTTTTTCAAACTGTTGGTAATGGGTGACCCCATGTGATATAAACTTCATTTGAGATGCATGGCTAGGTTTAAAAAGGCCCTTGTGGTTGTTAGCCTAGTAAACACCTGTGAACCTGTAAGCACCTTATTAACTATCTAATAGATAACCAGGTTCTATCTTCAATCCAGCCCGGCTTCTGAGCTCATCACAGCACGACTACTGCTTTGCTGAATTTTGTTAATACTGTCAACACCCATAGAAATACTGGAAACCTAGTTTCCACCATCTTCCTATACCTGTCAAAAGCTTCTGATATTATCTACAACCAGAAACTCTTGCAGTAAAGTTGGAAGGTCCAATAAAAAATGAATGACATCATTTAATGTTTTTGGGCACGTTGACTTGTATTATACATGCATAATAAAACAGGTGTATCCGAAAACTGTAAGAAGCCTGTTTATAGATTATAAGTGAAAAATTTAAAAGATTAACTAAATACTTTGATGAGTTATTATATAGCCAGGATCCTGGGTATTTAAAAATTGAACATGAAACATGGTAAAAATCATAAAGGTTGCAGGCACAATAATCTCCATTTCTGGCAAACAAATTGTTGAAAAATAAAAATTAACAATATGAGAAATATGGAAGTGAAGTAAGGATAGAATTACTGATTAGGGTGGAATTATAAAAGAAGAAGAAATGTATGAGATTTGTTTCTAAGTATTAATGAAAATTAACGAAGGTTAGTGAAAAATGTTAATAAAATATTGGAATGAGAGTAAGCCATACCTCTCAAGTGTCCCTCATTATGAGGAACGTACCTCATTTGGGGTCTTAAAAAGTTTGCATTCCTCAAAGTTCCTCAAAGTTCCACATTGAAAGACTCTGTCACACATTCAGTGTTAGGAATTTTTTAAGTGAAATCCATTGTAAATATATATGAATCATAATAATTCATTAAAGGATCTTCTTTATATATTAATAAAACCAGCATATTTTAACCATGCTATGACCTTCCTAGTTGAAGTTGTTAGTAAGCCATTAGTATCTGCTCCACATTTTGCCCATTTGTTCCACATTATGAGGGCTAGTGTTCCTCATTTTGAGATGGAAAGGTTGAGAGCTATGGAGTAAGCTATCAGAAGTTGGAAGCATTTTCAAAAAGATGCTAATGGAACTTCAGAGGTGGGTTTGGATGTGTTAGGGTATAGAATGTATAGACAAATAGCCTGGAAGCAAAAGAAAGTATTTCCATGGCAAGGCTGCCACCCAGTGGTGTGAACCTTGGCTTTAAATGATTGTCACTGTTGAAGTGACATCCCTACCCCATGTGCAAAAATAGGAAAAGGGGTTGTGGATGGAGATGGACTGCATCACTGTCAAATGATCCCTCTGTTCCTGCTGAAGTTCTCTTTTAAATATTCTTCCTTCATGTACTCATACATCAGTCATTTAGTATCTTGACATTGTAATCTAATATAATTATCTTTTTTAAATATTGCCCATACTGCTACATGATCAAGAAATCCTGCTATCATAACCCCCCTTTTATTTCCTACAACATATAAAAAAATCATATAGTCAATCTCAGTTTTAGCTTTACACCTCATATATGTAAAGTTCCACTCCTTTAACATACTTAAATGTCCATACTTCAATATTTCTCTATACGTAATATCTTCAGTCATCTTTCCTTTTTTCTGATTTCACATTTTAAGTTACTTATCACTAATACAAGCAGATTTATAGTTACATAAGCAATTAAGTTCAGAAACAGGTCTTCCCTCTCCTTTATATTAATACTAACATAAATCACAATTAACCTGACATGGATCCCATTAATGCATACATCCAATACCACTGCTTTTTCATCTCTTACATTTTCAGTATCCATTACTCTATGCCCTAACATTATCATTCTTCAGCAATACTGCAACACACCATAATTCCAAAATGCCCTCCTCTTACAGATAATTTCAAATTGCATATTGGACCCCTCAACTGTGCAGAATTTTGCAGAATGTTGACATTTTTTTGTCATATCTTTGGTCTGTTCCTCATAAAATGTGTGGATTTGTGACAAATTGCTGAGAATTGAAGGAATTAAATAATGGCAGACATATTGGTTTCAGACTTCATATCATTCAGAAAATGCATACTAACACAAAACCCATTATTCTATAAATGTTCTATGTTTATAAGAGCAACATTTAAAATCTGTCCCTATTTTTCAGCCTTTCTCCAACCATTATTTTTGGCTTGTCCAGATTTCTTGCATTAAGAGGTTAAGAGGTATGCTGAATATGTTTATTTTTTATCTAACTATCTAATACCTAATAAAAAATCATCAGTAAGCTATCTTCACACCAACTACCCACATACAAGCACCTGGCATTATTTTCCATACTATTAGCATTCAGTCAAACAATAACAAAATGATCCTTTCTGTTTCTTTCTACCATTTATGCCAAACTAGTTATTTTCTTTTCCTGTCTTTCACGCTTCCACCTGCTTCACCTTTATACCTTACATTTCTTACCTCTTCTTTACTTTCATCTCCCAAGTCTTCACACTGTAATACAGCAATCTCGTTATTATTAAAACATCCACAACTTGATCCCCCTTATTACAATAACTTCTTGTTCACTTAGAATCATCTTCTCCATTATATATCCCACGTTACCTGACTCTAACCCCGTCCCACGTCCTTCTCTCTCACCATCCTTTTATGACTGACCTTCTTTAATATCATGCACCTTTTGATTTCCATTTTGACTTTTGGCATTGCTTCTTTCCTTGCTTGCATCGCAATCCATTCAAAAATGCCATATTTTGTGGCATTTACAACATTCCATCTTGCTGTTATAGGTTCATAGATTAGTACTAAGCTAACTGCCCTTGTGAGCCATTTTAAGACTAGCCAATTATCCCTTGTGATACTCAAACCCTGCACCTTGTGTTTGTAAGGCAAACACCTTAACCATTAGGCCACCCTTCCAACCCAAGAATACAAGGCCACTTTAAACTCAGCCAATTATCCCTTGTGAGACTCAAACCCTGCACCTTGTGTTTGTAAGGCAAACACTGTAACCATTAGGCCACCCTCTCAACAGTATGCCCCCTTTTCCAACATTGCTGACATCTCTGTTTATCAAATCTTTACACAAAAAAAAAGGACAACTTTTGGTTTGCCCCCTTATGTGTTAATATACCTCTATTATAATTTATAATTAAAATGTTTGGCAGATGTTTTATCTTATTGTGAACAATATTTGAAGTAGCATAACATTCCCAAGCCCAACTGAATACATTTTGACTATATTTTCACTTACCTTCTTACATTACTGCAAACAATTTTCAAATGCTGTTTACTGACCAACTCATCAATTACATCAGTTTTCTATTGTATGTTCAGTCTCTTTTTAACTAGACATTGTTGCGCTTGCCAGCTGATTTGGTTAGAAAGGCAAAAATAGAGCAAAAGATGCTTAGCTGGAAACTACTATTTACACGAGGGCATATAAACCAGATAAATGAGACTTTAAACCTTATATATCCAGCACAAACTATACCAGTTAGAACTAAACTAAAAGCAGAATTTGATAGGCTGGATGAAATGCACATTAGTATGAGAGTAACAAGGTAAATCCAGCTTGATGGCTGAAATGTCCAAGGTGTATATCCAGTATGCCCTTAAGGTGAAATTAATATTCTAGTTCCCCTCTATACCTGCTTTTCCCTTTACCCTGTCTCCACCTGTCCCATGCCTTTGTGAAAGTCTTCATCAATCCAGTACAGTAGTTTCTTTTGTGGGTGCACAACCCTTTATGTGAAAAAGTACTTTTGTAGCTCTATGTAATAGTCAGTTCATATAATTTCTTCCTAGGTCCCCTCCTTCACTTCTTGTTAAAGATGTCCCCTCTCCCATTTCACACTTGCCTGACATGATCTTAAGTTGCCTATCATATCTGACTTGTCTCGTCTGGTATCTGGTGGGAAGAGGCCAGCTCCTTTAGTTGTTCAACATATATTTTCCTCTCTATCTATGTATCCTTCCAGGTGGCTTTCATGCCCAAACAAAGTCAGAAAATATGCCACTGCTCCTGGACTTGATTTAATTCTGTTGGTAGAGAATCAAAGACTAGTTTATCCCTGTCTGACTTATTTGTTTCAAGAGTTGTACCTGACTTATATAAAAAGTCTGCATGATTCCTGCACATAAGGTAGGCCGTAAGGCTTTCATTGATAATTACCATCCTATCAGCCTAACTTATTTAACGTGAAAAATATTTGTACATGTCCTTTCCAAGATATGGCTAGAACCATGAGAACCATGGTAAGCCCATATTTCAATGTTAACCAGCATGGGTTCACAACAAAGAGATTGTGCACAATGAATCTGGTATATTTCCATGTTAATGCAAACAACTGTACTAAGCTGTAGTTTCTCATGGATGTGGTTACTACATGACACATCTAGGGCATCTCATTTCATTAACCACTCTTCAATAATAGAGGCATTAGCCGAATGGAGGGTTAATGGTTATATTATCAAGTTGATTTATGAATGGTTAAGGTTAGAAGTTTTTCAGTACAACTAAGGAATGAATATTGCAGTGAATATCCCACATTAAGTGGCACAAAAGTAGGGTTCATATCTGGACCATTATCTTTTTCATGCCTACATGACTACTTAACTGGTAAGCAATCAATGCAACATAGTGAAATTTCTTGATACCATCAAAGTAGCTTGTACAATAACCTTATGTTTTGTAGCTCACCAATCAAAGGACTAGACAGCATTAATATACAATTTCCTCACTTCTCTGTAGCCAGCTTGGTAGATATGGGCATCCTGAGACAATGCAGAAATTGTCTCATGTTTGCCAACAACCACTTAATCCTTAAAGAAGCAGACACAGTATGTGAGAGGTACTTATACAATGACCCTGGAGGCTAGACCTTCGCATACAAATGCACATCAGGTTCTCTTAGCAGTGTACACAACACCCACCTCACATAGTATACACACACACACACACACACACACACACACACGCACGCACGCACACACACACACACACACACACACACACACACACACACACACACACACACACACAAAATACACATATATACTAACACATGCTGAGTCACTTAAAAACAGTCTGCCTAAACAACAAAGATCACATAGACTGCCCATTGGTAAAGCCATGCCTCAGCAAGCCCAAAGTCACTCAGAAAAAACAATGCCTAACAGCACACATATAGTCACTGTCTATGGAGCCCCAAACACTAAGCCCCTAACACAAGCAAATCCACCTCCCAAGACTCTCATCACAGGGGTCTCCATTGTAAAATATACAGATGCCCCTTTAACCAAGCTAAACAAAGAGAAGATAACAGTTAGTTGCTTATATGGAGCCAGGATCTGCCAAACCATGCATGCAGTCACGTCATTACACCACAGATCCCAATATGATTCCATTGTAGTCCACGTAGATGTAAATGACATGAGACATACCTTCCTGAACTATATTAAAGGAGACATTATGGAGCTCTCAGACTATGTGCCTGAGGCTGGTATGAGTCTGGCACTGAGCAGCACATTACCATCACTGAGGATGATGCCACAAATATGAGCATAAAATGATTGATTTCAACAATTGGCTGTGTTTCTGGTGTCATTCTAAGGGGATCCAATATTTGTCAGCTTGGGAGGACATGGGTAATAGACCACATTGCTTTGCCTAAGATGCTCTGCACCTTTCCTCTCTTGGCATTTGAAAACTGGCTCAAACTTTATCCACCCCATACTGTCTTTTTTTAGACAACACCAAATTGACAAACCTACTGACATAGCAAAATCAGCTCAAGAGAACCTCAAGATGTTACTGCGCAATGCCAGGAGTTTAAATTAAAAATCTATACTCCCGCCAATATCTCCTCACACTTTAGAATATAAATATCTATGCAGGTAATGAGACATGGTTTAAACTGGCAGAGAGTACCCTGGCAGTGCAAGGTTTCAGTGTCTTCCACATTTTAGACCAGCAGTTGCACAGACAAGGGCTAAACATAGAGGTGTTTTGATATACATCAATAACAAGTGTACCTCTAAGGTAGATGATGTATTGGAGTTCCTCCACGTGCAGATCACAGACAAAATCCCGTACCATATCCTGACCAGCTAGAGGTCACCCTCCATGTCTCAAGAAGCTCACAATGCATACTTGGACCTACTGGAGAAACTTGCCATCCAACCTAACACCCTACTCATGGGAAATTTTAATTACCCCTCTGTAGACTGGGAATCCTACATGGTCTCAAATCAACAGGCATATATATTCCTGGACTTTGTAAATACAAACACCCCTGACCAAATAGTCAATACCACCATAGGTTCCAACATACTGGACCTCATACTCACAAATATGAGAGAATGCTGTACCTCCCTTCCCAGTGTCTCGTCCTCCCTGGTAGGTTCTGACCATAAAGCTGTCTCCTTTGAATTCAAAATCAGCTCCGTAATTTTAGTAAAACCAGTAATTATTAGGAACTATTCCAAGGCAAATTACCGTTTATCTAGTGATGGTGTGTCAAAATCCAGTACTCCTCCAAACCCAGAGGATACAGCAGTCTATGCTAAATTGCTCTCAGGTACCCTGTACAATTATATCAATGGCTGCATACAGACTGCTATACCTACTAGAAACAAGCCTAGAACTAACCCCAGAAACAAACCACCCTGTTGGCATCCCAAATTAAACAGGATACGCAATAAAAGGAAAAGTATGACAAAAATAGGAAAGGGTAATTCCCATAAAGATCAAAACTCTCTCAAACTAAATAGGTAACTAAGATGGTTAATTAAGTCAAAGAAAGCCAAATTTAAGGTTAAGAGAGTCTACAATGTGAAAGATAATGATATAACCATAAAGCCTTACTCAGTTATGTCGGAAACTGCAAGGGCAGCACACAGCAATGTGCTGAACTGGTGGTTAATGTTGCAGCATTCACTGAGCCTGGTGATATAGCAAACCTGTTAGCAGATAAATTAATTTCCAAATTTACCCCCTTCTCACCCCCAACTATCCCCCAAGAAATAGCCTCAAACATAACCCCTCCAACTATAACTAGAGAGCATGTACTGGCTGTGGTCGCTAAAGCCACAAACATAGCCTCAATGGGCCCTGATAACACCCCAAGATGCACCCTGATTAGTCTAAAATATGACTTATCAGGACTCCTGCAGTCACTATTTAACTATAGTCTTAAAACAGGCTTGGTGCCATGAGAATGGAGGACTGTGATGGTCATCCCCCTTTATAACGGAGGGCCTTCAACAGATCCTGGAAACTACAGATCCATTAGTCTGACTTGTCTTATTTGCAAAGCCATGAAATAATTATCATGGAAGTTATCAACAAGGACATAAGAGATCTCTAGACACTCAATATATCCCAGTTTGGCTTTGTCAAAGGAAGGTCATGCTTACTGAATCTCGTGGACGTCTTTGAAAAGGGCACTAAGGCAATAGATGAGGGGAAAACAGTGCAAACTGCCTACCTATATTTAGCTAAGGCATTTGATACAATACACCATTTGGGTATTGTCAACAGCTTACGGAATAAGGCATAAACTCTTTCATAGCATGTTGGAGAGTTATCTAGTTTACAGGTAGGACTCAAGAGGTTAATATCAGTGAGGCCACCTCCATAAAGAGGCCAGTTACCAGATGAGTCCCCCAGGGCTCTGTGCTGGGACCCCCCCCCCCCTTTGGTATCTATTTCTCAGATGTCAAAGCCAATGTCAAAGGCCTCTGGCTAACAAAGTTGGCAGATTACTGCAATCTGGGAGCAGTCATTGAATCCCCCCAAGATAAGAACACCTTTCAGGAAAGTCTAACACAGAGAAAATCTTGGTGCCAAAACTCAATACTAAGAAATGTATTATAGTACCTTCTGTGATGTCAGCCACCCAGGCTGACTACATCATCAATAACGCACCCTAAAAGCTGATTCACTAGTCTGGAACAGACTCCCCATCCACATGAGAACTCATGTAGATAGTAACCTAGCCTTTGACTAACATGTGTCCAAGGTAGTAAAAAAAATCTTCCTATGTTATTCAATTTATAAGTAAGGGCATCTTACCTAGGTCCAAGGAGGTTCTCATACCACTGCACTGGGCTCTCATTAGACCCATGATTGAGTATAATGCCCCCTTTGGTATGTACCTGACCAGACACATGCAGGAACAGAAACTCCACAGTTTTCTTACAAAAACAATACTGGGAGCAAACATAGTGTCCTATGCTGATTGCCTTAAAGCCCTATCTCTTCACTCAGTATTAGACTTCTGAGAGGTAATCTTTGCCTGGCATACAAGGCATCCCTGGACCTGGTGTTGATGAAACTTTTACACATCCAGAAAACAAACAGCATCAGAACTACAAAATTAAAATACCTACACTTTGCTTGCAGAGTAAATAGGACATGTTGGAAAGACAGATATGTTTCTCATAAAATTCCCATTGTCTGGAACACATGAATAATAATTCTGCCTTAACCCTTACTTAAGAGCAACTTGGACGAATAGATGGGTAATTGGAAATTCACCCCTTCTCTGGCGCCTATGTCTCTGAAGTGCAAAGGCAGTCAGTAAATTACCCCCTACACATTTTTGGGTCACATTTGGGTTGCATAGCTAGGCTTATAAGGGCCCAATGGATGTTAGCCAGGAGTACAACTATGAAATTAGGAGCCAATCTAGATAGAAATCATGTGTGTATATAACTGACAACTCACACTGGATACAGCACAATTGACACTGCATTATTCTTTTCAGCAAACAGGAGATTTTAGGAGTACACAGAAAAAGAAACCGGGAAAAGCCAAAAGACACAACAACAACAGAAAAAGAAATCTCCTAAACACCTATTATTTGATAGCTGTGATCCCAATCCCTCTCTTATGATGTACCAGCATGTTAAGGGTTGGGAGAAATGAGGGGGGCCTATAGGAGTATGGGGGCTCAATCGTTATGTGGGACAATAACATTATAAAATAAGCTAAAGTAGGCTTTCAACAAATAAAATACCTTTTTCACGTGTTAACAAATATTTGCGTAAAATCAAATCAAACAGTACTGCAGATATTCAGAAAATTCTTTTGCCTTTGTTTGAATGAAAAATGCATTAAAATAATCTCTGAAATACTTATGTTTTTGGACAAGTTCGTTCATTAACATGTCCCAATTCAATTCTCCATTAAAAGGCCCGATTTACAGTGATACACTAAGCTACAGACATAAATGCAATCATAATCATTTAATGTTCTTAAACAGAGTTTAATGGCAGCACCTGTATGAAATATTGTAATGAGTAAAAAAAAAATAGGTTTAGCATCTGTAAATACTTCACAGGCTGATACATTATTTGTCCTTCATCAGCCTCAAGTGGCAAATGCTTTTAAAATAAAGACAGAACCACAAGATGTTTCCCAACAGATAAAGAAAATCTAAGGGAGAATCAGTCCCTCACCGGAGAACTTCAGAAAGCCTTTCAAATTCCACTGACTTCACCAAGTGTGCTTTTTTTTGTTTTGTTACAATGATTACATTGGCATAATTATAATGTTTTGAATGGTTCTAATGCAAGTAATCACACTGGATAATTTTGTATTGTACTTAATTGTACATAACACAACAAAAAATGGAATTCATCTAAAAAATAGGTAAAACAAATTTTTTCCATGGGACAAGCCCTTTTTGGAGACTGTTCCCTGACCCCTCCCCCACACATTATTTTACATACTCCCACGCAAGGGTTACATCACCTTAGAGAAAGGGTATACTCCACTTAGGTTAACGCTATTAACCATTTTTCACACACAGCCAACTATGATCTGGCGTTATGACTTTAGTGACAGTGAGGAAGAACCATTTTAAATATATATGATTGCAAATTTAGTGGTAGAGTTTTGTTCGCCATCTTGTGTGTGGATGAAGGTACTTTATCAGCATGTGTATTTCACACTTAAATGCTGCAGTTATTTTTTTTCTACTGTCTTACGATTGAAAGCTGCAATATATTTAACTCTCCTTTATTTATAGGTATAGAAATTACATTTGTTACCCTTTTTTGTCTTTTCGATATCAGCTGTATAAATGGAGAAAGTGAAGAAAAGAAAAAAATAATTTAGCATGGAAATGACTCAAATGTAAAAAAACACAACTAACCAACTTGTTTTCAGTTCTGCAGAGAGAAGAAGGGTGACCTTTCAAAATAAATCTGTGTCATTGAAGAGCAGAATTATAGGGTGTATCAGTGGCCGTATCATCTAAACAGGAGAACCACAGATGGAAGGCAACCTGCCATTTGATGAGCTCCCTTCTGGGAAAATGGCCAGCATGCTATTTTGAACTGCATTAATGCTGTTGGAATATTGTATAGCACGAGAGTAGCACAGCTGCCTTTGTACTGCTTAGTTCTAAGCTGTAAAATGACATTTAACTTGTGAACTTGATATAAACCATAGAAATCTGTTACTTACTCATCCTCCCTTCCAGGGCCTGCAGCTTAGTGTCTGCATACACAGCTTATTACTGCACAAGTTGTGTTCCTGCTCAAAAAGCCCCTGTCATGGATTTGGGGCATACAGGTATCACTACAAAGAAGTAAGAATGCCTGTAAATAAAATATTGCACGTAAGTACCACATTAATTCTATATTTACCTTCAAAGCATCACTTTGTGGTATTTGCAATGACAAATAGAAAGGTCAGACTGATTTTGTGTGGCCAGCCTGCTTAATATCTCTCATACCAGACATCTAAGAATCACTTGCAGTAAACAGATTATTTATTAGCAACTGGGAATGTCAGAACCCTGCTGTCCTGACCACAGATAGAAAGGGATAAGACAGAAGGGGAGGTGAATGGTAAGTCTAAGCAATAATAGAATAACTTTGCTGAAGAAGGTCATATTGTTTGTGACCAGCAAGAGTATAAGGAAATTAAAAGGATTAATCAAAAGTGTAAAAAAAGCTGAAAAATGTACAGGCTTTAGAAGTATATATATTGAATAATGATACCCGTGATGTCAAATTGCTGAAGCTATAATTAATGACTGAGGTTCCAACAGCTGTGATGAATATTTTTCAAAACATTTTATGGTATTTTGATGCATCCTTCTTATAGTTGTGTCAGTAAGAGGCTGTTTACATATTACCTAAGCCATGTACTCTTTTAGAGGCAATAAAAGAGATTTGTGGGATTCGCATACGTGTCTATGTTCAACAGACCAAAAAAAAAAAACAGAATATAAATATAATTTGACTCTTACATGACAGAAAAATATTTTGACACTAGACAGTGTTGTGAGTGGCATTAGCTGCCTACCTGCAACAATAATAACATTATTGCACACTGTAATATAATACTTGTCACTGCTTAACACCCCCCCCCCAAATTCCATTGTATGCCCAGCTGCAGCCATCATCTTTGGGAAAAGATTCAACCTAGTTTACGAAGAACGCATGCTAGCTATGGTCCTATCTGAGGATTCCCAGTTTCATAGAAGACAGTGTAATAACTGTAGTTGGAGAAATTATTTAACTTTTTTAAATTCAAAAGGTGAAAATGTAGTTGGTACTTCCCAATCTGCAGGAAGATAATGAAACAACACAGTTGCAAACAGTATGCCGCTGGAAGGTAGAAGCATGCCAGCACTGGATAAAAATCACCAAATTATCACTGCTGATTCACTTCTCTTTGTAAAGTCTGGGGAGTAGCAAAAATACTAGGTGAAATCATGGTCAAGTACTCATTAACTCTTTCTTGCTGGTCTGACAGTGAAGCCATCACATGACAAGACAGCTCAGGGTGATGTTCATCCTTCTGGCCCTTTCCTATGTATTACTTAGTTGTCTGTGCACACAACAACACATTTTGAGAGATAAGGACATGAAGCAGCTCTTTTTGTTTGAAAGGCTTTTTCAAGTGTTTTTCAGAATTAGCCATATTTGGAAGCACATAATTAATGATTTCAGACTATATGATAAGCACACAAGTAGTTGCTGGGTATGACAAGGCTTTTCTAATCTGGATAATCCCCATCATTAGAGGGGAGGATTCAGAGAGGTGCACACAGCCACCCTGCTTCACCTCTCCCCACTGCCATCCTTCTTTCCGGTAAAAGAATTCTAGCACATAGTCACATAGGATGATTCACTGTTCTGGTTCGTCTTGGTAACTTTACGGGCATAAACATGTATATTCAGCATCCTTGACTTAATATTTCACACAATTAACATTATTAATGTTATTTGTAATCATAATAACTTGGAATGGCATATTTAACATTCTCCTGTATGGGTAGGGTGGGCTACAAGCTCAGTTCAGGCTCATGAGGTTAGCAGGTTAATGAGTCAGAAATCAGCCAAGCCCCACTGTTTTTGTTTTTTTTTTTTTTTTTTATCATGGAGACCAGGCTGTGTGTTCTTTCTGTTGGGTCCGAGCTTCTCTGTTAGGTACCAGTGACACTGTAGGATGCACAAACATTTGAAAGAGAAAGATGTTGATTACTATTAGATGCTCACTTAGAGCTGTTATTTTTCTTTAAAAGGTCTGTGGTTTACTTCAGTTTTACCATTGCTTGGAGATGATGGTAGAGGACATCTGTGTGCCTGCCTGTAGTTAATACATTACAAGAAAGGAGACTGAGTGAGGGGAGGCATGAGACAGTTTTCTTCATGGACTGAGGTACATACTGTTCAATCATGTAGTGAGATTCTCACCTGAATGGTCTAATCCTTCCTTCCTTTAACAGTTAGAGATGGTGTTCTGCATTTTGAACACTGAAGGCCAGCAGCTATTCACAAAATGGATAACTGATTTTTAAGGTAATTGTTATAATGAGTTTGGTTGTAAATGGTAGTAAATGATAACAAAGGAAAGTACAGTATGGTGGTCATTATTTTATGATGGGGAGGAGAGGGCAATCTCTGTCATAGCAGAAGGCAGTGAAATTACCATTAATATTGCCTGCACTGCAGTGGGTGGTGGGGGGCATCCATGTTGTTGTTGTTTGCCTTTCGGCTTTTCCCGGTCAGGAGTCACCACAGCGGAACTCCGGTCTGCTAATGATTGGCAGTAGATTTTCACAAACACTGAGGTGCCAGCTCGATGTCCAACCTTCAACGAAGGCATGTCCATTTATGCATGTCTTTCGAACGCCACCCAACCGCGGGGAAGACATGCAGACTCCACACAGAAGGCACTCCCCGCACTCCAACTGAGAATCGAATGGGAGAACCTCTTGCTGTGAGGCAACAACGCTACCGCTGCACCACCGAGGCACTGGGGGATATCCATATATGCATAAAACAACTTTTTAACTGTGGCCTCTCATTTGGCCTTGATGCTCCAGCAAGTCCCTGATTTTCTATCATATTTTTGTTGTATTCCTCCTAAAAACTGAGTTTTTTTTCTGACAAATTATTGAGGATTGTAGTTTTTAATGGCAGATATTTGTGTTTCAGACTTTGTATCCTTTATAAAATTCATGCTAACTATTATTACAGCACTATTTAAACTGTTTTTCTGGTTTTGTATTTCTGTCGTTCCCCCTGCACACGCATACACTATTTTTCAGCTTTGCCTCTGATTGTTGAACCAAGAGATTGAGAGATCTTGCCACCTTCATCATATGCTGACATTAGTGATACAGAGAAGGTGGTTTTCTATTGGGTGGGAGGCAAGCTGCATGTATAAATGCTGGGCATTTGTGCAAACACTATTGCATGAAAACTGACGTGTCAGATTTCTGAGAAAATGAATAGTATATGTGTTAGTGAGCGAGTTTTTCCTCTTGTGGAAAATAAGTTAATAAGTAATAAAAAGAAAACACTGTTTGACAATATGTACTGCCCTGTTTTAGTTGAGATACTTGAATTATACTACTGACTGCTTAGTGCATAAAATGCATTCTACTTGAGATGATGATAAATAGCTGTCAACACAGTTACATAGTTATGCAGGAGGAAAACAAAATGCTGATGAAAGAAACCATAAGTTTAGTATCACATTTATAAAGTAGTGTTTAAATAGCAGCAAACGCCACATAACAATAATTTAACTTTCTGTGGAAGGACACTTTGAGGCAACGGCTTAATTTCAGCTTTTATATACTTTGACACACTACCATGTATAACACTGTAGCTACATTTTAATAAACACATGTTTAAGTCAGAAATAGTTCTAGCTCACCATCAGATGTCTGTAACACAACAGTTTTGCTGTACGGCCCGGGTCCTGATGAATTAAATGATTTTACTCTGGCATTGTATGTGCTGTTGAAGTGTAAGCCATCTATGGTGCACAAGGTTTCTTTACCAACATACACCTCCTGGAACAAAAGTAAATTAAAATAGATTTCAACAAATTCTGTTACATAATAAATAACAGGGAGTAACAAAACCATTAGTTAGCAAGTTTATTTTTTAATTCTTTAATTTATTTTAATCTCCAGGTCAAACTTTTCTTAATTGGATAATTTTTCTATATGCATATCACATGCACTAACATATGCAACACACTTACTGACTTACTCCCTCCATTTCAGACTCCATTGTTGTACTTATAACTTCTGACCAGGTAAGCATAATGAAGGGAAATATCCCCAAGGATATGTCTACCTAAATGCCACTGTTGTTAGGCAAAAAACAACTACAACCTCCAAACCAAAAATCATGGTTCTCTCTCAGAAAAGGGTCAGAAGACAAACAGGCAGCAACTACTCCAAGTGAAAAGTTTTAACTGGCAGTTGGCACACATGATTAAGGCTGTGAGCTATTAACAAGCTACTTTTTGTGGTACAGGATTTAATTCCCTCAGCCTTCATTTGGCTACTGTGTGACCTTGATCAAATCATTTAACCAGACAGTGCTTTATGGCAATTAGAAAATTGGGCTAGGCTCCTTAATGATCTCCTGGATTGCATGCCTAATACCTATCTATGAACCTAAGTGTACTGGAGTCTTGCTTACATGTAGGGTAAGAAGGTTCTAGAGACTGCCAGTGGGCAGCTCCAGCTGTACAGAGTTACGTGTGTTGTAGGTGCCTGTGTTGGTGAAGTGATAAGAGAGTTAGTTATAGTACAGTTTTCCTTCTAATGGTCAGTCTATGTCCCCATCCCCTCCTGTGATCAAGAGCTTTGGTTGGAGACTGAATAAATCAAATACTGGATATCAATACTGGAAATGGGGTTCTTTTGTAGGATATCTGGGCTCACTCTTTGTGACAGAGGAAAAAGTTCAACAATCCAGAAGGATCTCAGAGCTACAGGTCCTCTTGGCTGAAAGGAGTCAGTTGAGGTAGTTTAGGTGATTATTAAGGATGCCATTAGGGGCCTCTTAGAGAAGGTGAACCAAGAAAAGCTTTCTAAGAAGAAGAAGCACCAAGGCAGACGTAGGACATTCTGGCAAAATAACCTCACCTGGGAACCCCTGCGGATCACTGATAATGAGCTGAGGAGAGTTGCTGGGGAACAGAAAAGTGTCATCTGCCATGATCAGCCTGTTAACACTCTGGCCCTCACCAAGACGAATGGTTTAGGAAACGGATGAATAAAATCACTGCAATAGCACTCTTAGATTCAATCCACACTCTAACTGGTTTTGTGCTTGTAGGTACCATGACATACAGACAGTGTCTCCCAAATACAGAGTACAGCAGTCTCTTGGATTCCGATTACCTAGCTGTGTAATTAAGGTATTCATCACGATAGAAAACAGAGAGGAATGAAAAGACAATAGAAAGCTGCTATAGAAAACAAATGCCTTTTAGCATTGGAATACAATTCATTTATGAAACTAGTTTTGAGTGCTGACACTGTGAAGTCTGAAAAGGAGAGTATTATTTCTCTGTATCTAAACTCATAGCTTATAAAATACTTTGATGGTGTCTGCTGCATTTTTTGCATTCTAATACTGATGCAAATGTGCATAGACATGCAGCTGCTGACCTCCTGCTTATACCACTATGTACCAGCGACATCTGTGGCATTTGCCAGATTCCAACATCCCAATACAAATGTCTAGGCATATGGCGCAGTCGCATATGAGCTACTAAACATTGTCATCTGCTTTTCATGCTTTACTGGCCAAGTATAGGAACATATTTTCCTATTGTTGCTGCTTCATTTCACTTCACTGTTCTTGGTTTACTCAACACAAGCATTTAGCCCTTTCACACTGCTCTGCATACCCACTGCCTCCTGGGTTTAGCCTTCATAATATACTGTGGCCCATATGGGGATAGAACCCACAACCTTTGCGTTATTAGTACTATGCTAATACGTCACATGACACAATGTCATCCCACAGAATATGTTGTCTGTCACTAGTTTGCAGAGAATAAACACATATTACAGTGCACTACTCCCCAGTGAGCTCACACACATTCTTCCAGTCCTCACAGTAACAAAGCAAAGAAGGGATGTGTACCATGGGATGACTGCTTTCTTGCCCACAGTAGATGGTCTAGGTTCTTTGTAAATAGGATGATTGGTATCAAGTTTTGTATCCTACCACTGAGCCAGAAAACAAGGCTGACTGAAGCACAAAACATACAGCGCACATAGAAGTTCCTTGCTCCAGGTCTACAAGAAGTATATCTGCAAGACTGCCATCAGAGCCACCATAGACACTAGTGCATCTGGTAAGGCAGTGTGATACTGGGTGCATGACAGATTGTACTAGCATACTTGTCCAGTGTCAGAGCATAGCACGGACACAAACTCAGAGTTATGGTGAGCAAAGCAGGATTCTATCTTTATTCCTGCTGCTGGGCCATCATATTTGTTAGTGGCATCTGTGCTGTGGATCTGAATGCACAGGAGAAGTCTAAGACACAAAATGTGCTGTGTGACATAATGCTATAGAGTTCTACAAAAGGAAAATTCACAATGAGGTAATACATCAAACTTAATTCATAACAGGACTGTAACTGTTACATTTGTCACAGAATAACATAACTGAAAAGATCAGGAACAATCACTGAACCCACCCCCTACAACCTACTTCAAGGTATAGCCACAACCTTTGCATTCTGATTTTGAGCATTTCACTACTCCAGAAATTTGCAAAATTCAGATTAAAACATTCCAGCTTAAGTTTATTTTATTTGGTCATTTTAGGCAGAACCTACTTTTAAAGTACCAGTAACATTGAATTAAATGCAAACATTATGCATAAATATAAAGTTTCATGAATAATCACAAAAAATTCAAATTATAAAATAAAACTTCAAACTAATGTACAGTGTCAAGATATAAACTTTAAAGGATGCTTAGAAAAGGATAATGCTTGCCACTCATGTATCTTGAATTCACCCAAGGAAATACAGTTGTCGCCTGTATCAGTAGAAACTTTCCAAAAATAACTAATTTGCTTAGACCAATAAATGCTTCTGGTGAAATACATGGTATACAAAGTCTGAAAATATATATAGGCATTCTATTTATTGATTTGGTTCCAGGGTAATTTGTTATAATTTACAATCATATGTGTAATTGGCTAAGCTTATGGCCAATCATAAAATAGTTTAAAGTGTTGTTAATTTATGAAAATATTTTCTAGCCAAAGTTTTAACTACATGATTATATAGTCCATAGAAGATAACATAAAACAATCTCTAAAGCTTTCCTTGCTTCACCTGCTAAGTTAAAAGGAAAACTATAAATTGCGGCAGACTTCTTCCTTTAAATGTTACACTGGCACCTACTTTTAAAGTACCAGTAACATATAATTAAATGCAAATGTTAAACATAAATATAAAGTTTCATGAACAATCACAAAAACTCAAATTACAAAACAAAACATCAAACTAAAAGAATGTAGAAATATAAATAAAAACAATCTTACAAAGTGCTAATAATGGATAAATTACAGACAAAGAAATTTGCTGTTCATGTATTTTGAATTTTCCCATGGAAATAATGTTGCAGCTTGTATCAGTAGAAACTTTACAAAAAAAAAAAATAATTTGCTTAGACCAGCAGATGTTTCTGAAGAAATACATCATATATAAAGTGTGAAATATACATATATATATATATATATATATATATATATATATATATATATAGCCATTCTATTTATTGATTTGGTTCCAGAGTAACTAGTTACAATTCAGAATCATATGTATGATAGGCTAAGCCTGTAGGCAATCATAACAATAGTTTAATAATAATTGTCTTTCGGCTTTTTCCCAGTTAGGGGTCGCCACAGTGGAATTCCGGTCCGCTAATGACTGGCAGTGGATTTTTAAAGTGCTGAGTTGACAGCCCAACGCCCAACCTTCAAAGAAGGCGCACCCATTCATGTATGCACCTACCTGCATGTTTTTAATGTCACTTGACAGTGGGGAGGACATGCATACTCCACAAAGAAGGCACTCCAGCCAAGAATCAAACAGGAGAACCTCTTGCTGTGAGGCGAAAACGCTAACCTCTGCACCACCGCAGCCATAACATTAGTTTAAAAAATACTTTTAATTTATGATAATGTCTTTCCTTGCAGCCACAGTTAATTATACGATTACAGTCCATAGCAGATAACAGAAAACATTCCCTAAAGCTCTCTTTGTTTCAATTGCTAAGCCAAAAGGAAAACTGTAAATTATGACAGACATCTTATGCAAAATGCTAAGCTGACATCAGCATCAACCCCTTTTTCCATTTTATACATTTTATACGTTTTATTACTAAGTATGTTAAAACTCTAAAACTTATCAATATATGCACACAGATGCATAATGCTTTTAACCAATTCCACTATCTGATCATATGTATTGCTAATAAAATGAACTAAAAACTAGAAAAAAAATAAATAATGATATACATCTTTGTTGCACAGGTCCACAGCATGTTTTGTACATTTTATTGGATTGATGGTTAGTGGAGGCAAAGTATGTCCACAGTAAGATATTTGCACTTGTTGCAAGCAATAACAAAGGCAACAACCTCTATAAGCAAATGCAGATAATACCAGCCATTGTAATATGCTTCAGACATTTTATCAGCAGTTCTCAAAAGTCTGCCTTCCTCACAAAACTGATTTGTGCCCATGTTAAAACTTATTTCATGCTGTACTAGATACAGTACATTAGCAACAAACTCACATATCCTCAATAACAACAGTGATACCGAGAAGACTGGATGTACTTGACTAAGAAAATGCAATAAAATGCAAGCTATACAGTCCATATAAATATACTTCAGCATGTTTCCAGCAATAACACAGATAGGGTGCATATGATAAACATGATTAACTGTCCATGCATAAAAAACATTGCTCATTTTAATATATCTAATCTAAAACAAAGCACAACTATTAAATCTCACTCACCACAATGGCCCACATATCACAGATGAAAAGGGCAACATATGCATAACTGACTGGCCAGTTGTTCATTATTGCCCATAATAATGTATTTCAGTTGTTGTGGTGTAACACACCTGCAACAATCTCCCAGCACTAATAACAGCAACTCAGCAGTTGTATTTGTAAAACAGACAGCACAGTCAGGAGAAATATTTGCTATAGTAGAAGTTTTCAAACAATAAACATCTGTCACCCCCCAGCCCTCATAATGGAAAAAATTGGAGTGTACATAGTAAATACAACTGACTGACTGTACAGTCAGAAACAAAATGTCCCATATTTATATATTTCAGCTTCTTCAAGAAAAAAAGTACACCCAACAAGAATCTCCCATATACCTACCATCATGGCAGCTACGGCTGCAGTGGTGCAATAAATAGGAATGACTGTCAAGGCATGAAAAATATTGTCCATACTAAACTGAGGTAGACACTGTATGCACCCATAAGGCCCCTGTCCCACATTAGCAACAGCTGAAGATGATACAGTAAATATGATGCTCATCAGTCAAAAGAAATATTGTCTACAGTCATGTATGAGAGGCTTTGTAAACATATATGCAGCAAAACCGTTCACCCTTACAGTAGACAGTATTCTCACTTGCCTCTTATAATGTCTTCATACCTCTCTATATAATGATGTGTTGCTATCCCTGTAGCATAAGCCATCTCAGTCATTATAGCTACATCATATCCATAAGGTACAACAACAAGAGTGCTGGGACAGCTCAGAAATAAATCCCATAGTAGTTTATTTCTGCTAGTATAAAACAATAAATGTATAATAAGTCCAGTGTCAATGCTTCATCTTCATAAAAAAATCAGTTCTCAGTACAGGGAAGCTTGCTTTGCTCATCCTACTTTATACCGCCTATGTATTGTCCCAGCTTACACATCAAAACGTACAGCAATTTGAAACAGAACCCTACGGCTCTCATGCCCAACTCCTTATCTCATCTTGTCATCCCATTTACTTACTACCTGTCATTCATCCTACTTTCTTCTTCTCTTTGTATCTCTCTCTCTCTCTCTCTCACACTTCCTCTCCTTTCTACTCCTCTTTCTGCTGCATGCCTCTTACACCTTTTCTCTGTCTTCTCCCCGTGATATCCTTTCTTGTAACTATTCTCACTTGCCTCTTCTAATGTCTTCATACCTCTCTATATAATGATGAGCTGCTATCCATGCAGCATAAGCCATCTCAGTCATTATAGCTACATCTTATCCGTAAAGCTCTGCTAAAAATCCATTTTCCATCCATGTTTTGATATTTGTAACTGTTTCTTGAACTAAATACTGTAGCATATTATTGTGTATGTAAATACATATATATGTTTGTTTTTTTAGCATATTCTTGTATCTGTAAATATGTTTTGTCCATTTCTTATGTGATCCTATTCAGCTGGGCTGTGCCTGCAAATGGTCCATTCAGATCAATGCACTACCCCTGTAAACAAATATAAATAAATTAAAAAAAAATAGAATAAAATGAAAGTCTCATATCACTAATATATATATATATATATATATATATATATATAGCTTACTACAAACAGAAGAGGGGATTTAGAAAATGATTTTATTAATTTCCTGTTACCATGGGTTAAAAAACACTCAGCAGAAGGAATTCAGGCTTCAATAATCTTTCTGCCAAATGACATCCTATGTACTTCTTTAAGGCTGTTGAAAACTTCTTGTAATCTTACATCCTCATGAACTAGTGTCTTCTCCCTCTCTATCTCTCGTTTATTACTTTGGATGCAGGCCTACGTAGCAGTAAAATGGAACCGAGGACTCCAAAAATAGCGCAATTTCAACTTCATCTTTAAGCACCTGTATGCAAGCACTGCACAAAGAAAGTAATGCAACATTAAAAATACTTAGAAGCAAAAATATAAAATGGCAAACAAAACAAAGATAAGAGGAAAAGGGCAAAAATTAAATATTGAAAATAATGTTAAATTATAAATGTAACAATTAGTAAAGCTAGGCAGACATACAAGTAAAGACTAGTAATACAACTAGTCAAAGGTTTATTGATTGGATCTGCATGGTGGCATAGATCAGCCAATTAAATGCCATCTCAAATATGTATGTTTTAAGCTCACAGTTGGAAGTGACAAAAGTTGGGGACTCTCTTGGCCAAACAGGTAGCAGATTTCACTAATAAGGACATTGATAACTAAATTCTTCCCTACCTGAGGACACCAGACAAAATAAAGGGCCTGCCATCAGACCCTGAGAGGCGAAGTGCAGGAATGTGGTTGGCCTGAAGAAACACAAAACCTCCTGTTGATGGAGGGTTCAAAGAATGAAGTAAACTAAGACAGCAACCTTGCAAAACAAATTATGCTTAATAGGCATCTAGTACAGACTCCTCAAAGCCAACAGGATGTTGGCATTTGCAGACCTCAATGAGTAACCAGAAAGGGGAGTTCTGCACTAGCTGTAAATGAACAAGTTTTGTGTCAAAGACACGTAGGTATAGAGCATTGCACCGGTCAAGCCAGAAGAAGACAAGTACATACACTATACCAGAGAAATCAGAAAGTGTAATAAGGTGCTTGATCAGGGTGATATTCCAAAGGTGTAAACAACAGGATATGATGTCAGCTGAATCCAGCCCCTAAGTGATAGCCTGTTGTCAGTAACCACTCCAATGTTGTGTACCTCTGACATGAAACACAGCCTGTCTCTTAAGACAAACATACAGAAGTTGCATGGTCAACCGTTACCACTGTCTTGGATGTGTCAAGCTTAAGCTGATTACTGATCATCCAGTCAAGGATGCTTTCCAAGTCATTTATTAAACAATTACAAGCAGGCATAGACTCCTGAAGAAATGACAGGTACAGCTGGCTATCATCAGCACATCAAAGATAATGTAGATCTCTTGAGTAAATAACACCTCACCAGAGGCAACAGTTATGTAAAAGACAAGGAGAGCAAGACTTGAGCCTTGTGGTATCCCCCAGTCTAGATCCTGGGAAGAAGATGAGTTAACCAAGATACTGTTACTAATGAAGAATGTATAGGTACTTTTAGTAAATGGTCTCGAATACCTATTATTTGGTGCTTTTAAAATTAATTTAAAATTGTCTGAAGAAGCGATGTAAGACTTAAATGTTTTTAATCTGTTATGGTGCTGCCTCTTTAGATATACCCCTTTTTTTCTTGGATCTCTCCCTTGCATGTTTCTTCATACTCAAATGTTTGTCCTTATCCATGTGTCTACACTAAACATGCCAGGTAATACAGTCTGTAGGAGGGATATGTTTTTATTTATGCATGACAAATCAAGGTAATTCAACCAAAAGATCAGAGTAGAGCTGAGAAGGAGCTCTCGATCTCTTTGGAGACAGTTCATACTATACAGAAGTTTTAAATAAACCTTAATTATAGGAGAAGAAATGAACAAAAGGTTGTGTGACAGTCTTAGAGTGGCAGAAAAATAGGTGCTGTTAATGATTAGGGACCACAACATACCAGATGTTAAATGGGGCATTGCTTTTATCACCCTATTGAAACGTGGAATCCTTGCTTCTGTTCTAGAGAGCACAATCATCAGGAAACCACTCCCTGAATTTAATCAGAAGGAAGGAAATATGACAATCTTGGACCTGGGTATCTCACTTAGATATGGTGAAAGGATTAAAGATTTCAAGATCTGTCACATCCTGGACGGAAGCGATCACCAGGGAGATTCAGAACCAGCACAACAACTGAATCAAATCACAAAAATATATCACCGTATGAGCACGGGATTTTTAAAAGTCACAGAAATTTAAAGTTACAAATTCCAGTGGAAAGGACTGGAGGTAAGGAAATTAGAAGGCATGAGAAAAAGGGATATACCACAGAGATGAAGTAGGAATGAGGGGATAAAGCAAAAGCTAAGGAGTGGGAAAAGAAATGGACTTGAAATATACAATGAAGACAAAAGTGGGTAACAGTTGAAACATATTTTAAGAGAAATGAGCTCTGATTAGAAAGAAAGACTCGTATAGAAAGAGACAGAATCAAGAGAGAAAAATGAGGTAATGGTTGATCTGAAGTAAATCAGGGAGTGAAGGAGGGGAACCCGTTTTTATGCTTTAAAGCAGCAATAAAATTTAACAATCAGGACTAAATGTATATTCTCTTTATGTACTTCTTAGAATAACTAAGACAAACCCCACACATATCCATCAAAAAGCGTTTAATGCACAACATATTGCAATAATACAGGGATTGTTTATCAAGTCTTGGAATGGAAAATAGTTTTTTTTTCATTATTCGATTTTGTTCTTAAATCTTTCTCAAAAAAATCTTTGGACCTTATTAATCTTGGTAATTATCTCCCTATACTAAGCCTTCCATTTTAGTTAAGGTTATCTGAAAGGTTTACTTAGATAATTCAAGACTGTGTCTGACAGTTCGTGGGCTCATGGATACTTATCAGTCTATTGTTAATGTTCATTGCATTTCTGACACAGCTTTATTAGTGGAGTTAATGATTTCCTTGTAGCCAGAGATTAGTTTCTTTATTCTGTACTGGTCCTACTTGATTTTGTGGCATTTAGCTCATGGCATCCTGACTGAATATTCTAAATGTGGTCTATTTTCTACCATCCTAGACTATTTGCTTCCCGCCTTTCAAGATGTACCAATAGTGCGATATCTGGAGTAAATGCATCAGCTGCCTGCGCACTGGGGAGTACAGTACCACAGAGTCTGAGTCTGGTTCCCCTTTTTATTCATATTTTTTATGCAGCTCTTGAAGATCTAACTAGAATGAGAGGATTAGTGTGCCAGTGTTACTCTGATGATGCTCCTTCCCCTCAGGCACTGATGACAAGTATATACTCCTTTGTCAGTGAATAGCAGGCATTTCATTACTGGCTTTAAACCAGCACATCCAAAACAAAGGCCTTAGCAGTACGTGCAATGCCTGAGAAACTTAACCATTGTCACTTTCATCATTCATTTGTTATGGTGGAAACAACCTGGATTTAGTTTCAACTGAGCAAGAGCTTGGTGCTGCTCTCACTAACTGACATTTGGGATAGATGTCGGTGGTAATATCATCTTGTTTTCATCTGTGGAACTTTGCAAGAATAAAGCACTTTTTACCATTCCAGAACTTTTCTACTATTACTGATTCTTTGTCTCTGGCCTTGATTACTATAATGTCCTCTACCTTGGGCTTCCTGACACTGAGACTGTTGCTATCAGATCAGGCAAAATGCAGCAACCTGGCTACTTATACTTACTGTTACCAACATAGAGTTTACACTGGCTTACCACATGATTTTGAATTATTTTTAAAATTTTAGTGCTGGTATTACCTACATGATTTAGGTCCCTTCTTTCTAACATAATCAATTGTTCTCTATAGTCCACATAGAATTTTGTGCCATCTGGGAGATAGTAATTCCTTGGACATGATAAAAAAACATCTGGAGACCAGTCATTTCCTTACCTGTCCCATGAGCAGCCTGCATCCTCCCATAAAAAAAAAAAAGAAAAAAAAATATAAAATTTATTTTATTTATTTTATTTTATTTTACATTTGTTAACTGGGGGTGTCTGACTGAGCCGAAAAGGCCCCTTTTCATCTGAGGCCCAGGGAGAAAAGCTCCACATACAAAAATTACAGATACATTTAGACATGATCAGTATACACACAAATTACAAAATACATGTTTTTCAATGGTATGCAGCGCATCAACAGTTACAGTGGAGAGAACAAACAAAAACATATATTTAAAAATAAAGGTACTTAATAGATTTGTGGTGTACAGCTGAAATTTGGAACATAGATAGAATACATACATAGTACACAGGTACAGTACATTGTAGATTAGCCAGTGTTTGTGAGAATAGTTTTCAATCTTAATCACGTACTCTAGGTTTAGTATGTGTACCTTATCCGTTTCACTAGCCTGGGGAGCAATCATGGCACTGCCAACTTTGCTTGAGATGTTGCCTGATGAGGTCTTTAAAGGGGGCTTTGGATGATGTGTTTTGAATGCTAGTGGGGACAGAGTTCCATTTTTAGCCACTGAACTACTATATAGTGCATCTCCAAAGCTATTGTAGCTGTTGGTGACTTCTAGTAGTAGTTTGCTTGATGATTTAAGAGGTCTTTTGGCTGAGTGATGTTATAGTAGGTTTTTGAGGGCAGGACACTTACTGGGGAGGTAATAGATAGAATGACAGAGGCAAAGCTGATTGTAGGTTAGGAAGTTGGGCAGTTCAAGCCAGTGGAGCTGCCTCAAAGCAGTACAGTGATGAGTTCTATATGAGCAACTTGCAGCAAAGTGGGCAATTCTGTTATAGCAGGCTTCCATTTTGCTTAGTTCAGTTTTGTTGAGATTAGTCAGAATGGGAGATGCATAGAGTAGGGTGGATAGAAGTTGGGAGAGAGCAATGGCTGATCTTGTGTTATTGGTAAGCAATGGTTTGATACGGTAGAGTGATCCCAGTTTGGCATGTACTTTTTTAATAGTTAAGTTGAGATGACTATCAAATTTTAGGTGGGAGTCTATGGTTATTCCCAATAGCTTAGCCTGTGCCACTGGAGCGATTGGCATAGCATTTGTGGAGTAGATAGTGAATTGACTGTTATCAGAGAATGCTAGTTGAGTTGTTTACAGGAGGGTGGGAATGTTTTGTGCAGCACAGATTAAGGTAGTGTCATCTGCATACTGAATGATAGATGCATGCTGTGTGGAGGTATGGAGGTCATTTGTGAAGATTGGGAATAGTAGTGGTCCTAAGATAGAACCCTGTGGGACTCCTATAGTTATGGGCAGCTGAGGAGAGAGAGCATTTTCCCATTTCACAGCTTAGTACTTGTCAGTTAAGTAGCTTTGGAATCAGGTAAGAGTGGAATTTGATAGGTGATATTGGTTTAGTTTGTTTAGCAGGATTTGGTGCGAGACTGTGTCAAATGCTTTGGACATATCCAAAAAAAGAGTTGACACCTGCAGGCCTTCATTTTTGAGACCGTTTACTGTGTCTGTGAAGCAGAGGAGGGCTGTAGTGGTACTATGGGCGGGCCTGAAACCATGCTGAGTAGGTGACAGGATGTTGCTGTCTAGGAGATATTTTACCATCTGGGTATGGATGCATTTTTCTAGGATTTTGGCCAGGGGGAGAGTAAAGCAATGGGTCTGTAGTTATTAAGTTCAGTGGAGGTCTCGCCTTTATGTATGGGTGTAACATAGGATATTTTCCAGAGTTTGGGCACATAGTTTTCAACAATTGATCTGTTTATGAGAGTGGAGACTGGGATAGCAATAGCATCTGCTGTGAGTTTCAAGAAATAGCTGGGGAGTAGGTCGGCTGCTGTTGATGAGGTTTTAGTTTGGAGAGCATGCTTTTGATTGAAGTGGTGGAAACTGCTTTGAGGGTAAAGCTTGTATTAGTGTTATTTGTGTTGGGGGGATAGTGAGGAAGGAACTGTCCTGTGATACTAAGGATAGAACTGAGTTCACAAAGTGGGAGTTGAATTGTGTTTCGATGGGAACTTTAGTGTCAGGGGTGGTTGGTTTGGGGGTAGCCTTTTGGGTGGATTTTAGTAGCTGGTTTACATTTTTCCAAAATTTTTGGGGGTTGTGTTAGTATTTAGTTTGTAATATCGTGTAGTAGGGTTTTTTGTCCAGCCTAATGCATTTTTTGCACGGTTACGCAGTTCTTGGTACTTAGTTAGGCTTTGTGTTTCTTTGTTTTTTTTTTATAGTAAAGCCAGGCAGTGTCTCTGGACTTGAGGATTTGTTTGGTTTCTTTACTGAGCCAGGGGTTTGTAGAGGTTCTAACTTTGATTTTGCACAATGCAGCGACAGTGTCTAGGTGTTGTAGAAATGTTTTGTTGAAATATGCTGCAGCCTAGTCAAGTGGGAGGGTTTTTAAGGGGGTCCAGTCACAGTTACAGAGTAAAATACTGAGGACCTCAGGAGGGAATTTTTTTGTGTTTCTAGTGGATATATAGTTAGTGGTTTTGCATATGCTTGTTCTACTACGTATAAAGTATATTATGTTGTGGTCACTTAAGGTGTCTGGGAGACAGCCTGCATGGGGGTACAATGTGGGGTTGTTAGTTAGGACCCAGTCAAGGATGGATTCCTTTTTAGATTTTTTATCACATCTAGTTGGAATTTGGACTAGCTGCTGGTAGCCATGGAGATTTATTAGATTACTTGGTGGTTCTGATATGCAGGTGAACCAATCTAGGTAGAAATCCCCCAAAATAAGAGTTTCTTGTGAGTATGTGGAAGAACACCAGGATAAGAAGTCTTCAAGGCTAGCAGGTGTATTACCAGGTGGAATACAGATCACAATTGTGGTGATGACCTTTTTAGGGTGAAGTTGAAGTTGTGAGATAAGTATGTCCCAATTATTGGGGGAGGGGTAGGAGTTTGATAATTGACGTACAGTTAAGTTGGACTTATACAGTAAGGCAGTTCCACCCCCTTTACGAAGTGGTCTGTCTTGTCTAATGATATTGTAGCCAGTAGGGAGAATTTCTGAGTTAGCTATGTTTTTTTTTAGCCAGGTTTCTGTTAAAGCAACTATGTCTGGGGAGTAGTGTGCTATTGTGGCCTGGAGTTCAGGTATTTTATTTTTGATACTTCTAATTAATATTTAGCATTAAAAGATGGTTGGTTTTGCTGCTGTTGTTGATTTGCCCTGGGATGAAGATAGTGGGGGTGTTATGTTCTGACATTTGTGCTGGAGCAGTTTGTGTTGGACAGGATGGATTTGGGCCTGGGTTGGGGTGGATATCCCCACTTATGGTGAGCCTGGTGTTAAAATGGTGATACAGATGTTGGAGTTTGGTGAGGAGTGTGAGAAAGTATTGTGTTTTTTTGGAGTAGGAATGAGAGCATATGTGTTTAGTTCTGAATTGGTCCATCATGTAGTTCTTGAACAATTGTGGACAGATATTATTATAATGTGTGGTGTCTGTATATGAGAGTGCATAATGTAGTGTTGTGCTACTAAGTTTAGGGATATTGCTAGAGTGATAACTTGTGGTGTTATAAAGAATTATGAGAAGACAGACTGGACTTAGTTGTGTGATAGTCATGGTTATAAATTTTAAAATGGTACTAGGTGGGGGTCTGAATAGGAATTATAGGGTTGCACTATATGTGGATGGGTAAGTAGTGTGGGTGATATAAAAATGCCTAATGGGAATAAGAGTGATTGGGACTATTTTTTGTGGAGCAAGTTGATGTGGTATAATGTGATCTGACTTGAGAGCTGTGATTGGTGGAGGTAATGTGAGGGTGAGCTATGGATGTGGCTGTGATTACTATAAATGTAGAGGTAGTGGGGGCGGGAGGAAATAGGGGGCAGGGCAGGGGAGCGGAGAGAGCCCGAGTGTTAGCGAGGCAAATGGAGCGGGGCAGAGCCCACCAAGACAAGAGTAAAAAGTAAGTATTACTTTACAAATCTGAACACTTTAAACAAATTCCTGAGGTCTAATGGCTTACCAGCAAGCAGAATGCAATTGCTGAAGAGCACTTGTGTCCTGGTGGGAGACTAGAAATTTAAAGATGGCTCCATGCTCAGCAGGATTCTAATATAGACTTAGTACTGGGGGAGGGAGATAGCACAAGGGGTGTAAACCAGGCGGAATGCAAAGAAACCAGAGAGGCAATCAGTGGAAAACTATCAGTGAAGGCCTCAGAGGAGGTAAGTAAGAATTCAAACTACCTGTAAAGTGAAGGAGAGACGAGACAGCAAACTTTATTAAGGTTGGGAGTGTGTCTTCACTTTGATTTGCTGATTAGTAAACAGTTTGTGCACAGATTAGAGAAGGGAGATACATTAGCAATGAAAGGGAATGTATAAAGATGCAAATAAACAGGTGGGCCTCCAAGTGATATAAACTAAGGCAGAAAGCAGTGAGAGGGCTGCTTGATGGTTAATTTAGTCACGGGGATCTGAATTAAATGTATACTGTCTATTGAACAGTTAGGATTACTGCACTAGCTGGGGGGGGGGAGGACACAAGGCTATAACAGTCAGTTTTATTAGCACGCTGAGAACTACTAAGAAATACTGCTAATGTAATAGCTTCACTCTCATAAAAAATACAAGTAGAATGCCTGGGTGGACTGACCCTGCTCTTGAGGCTCAAAATGTATATTCTTGTTTAGTTTTGCAGTACTGATTCCTTCTTATACTGTACGGGTGGAGTGGTAGCCGCAGACTGCAGATTTGCTTGAGTGTGCTCCTGCTCTTGAGGCTCAAAATGTATATCCTTGTTTAGTTTTGCAGTACTGATTCCTTCTTATACTGTATGGGTGGAGTGGTAGCCACAGACTGCAGATTTGCTTGAGTGTGCTCAGCAAGCAGAATGCAATTGCTGAAGAGCACTTGTGTCCTGGTGGGAGACTAGAAATTTAAACTGGTTTAAGAAATTTAAAATGGTAGTTTTAGCATTAGTGCTACCATTATCATTACAATTGTGGAGATCACAAACTGCCTGAGGTCCACTGAGAAGAAAACAGTTGTTTTACTCCATTTGCTCCAAACTGAGAATAAGGTGGTCATGATTATTATACATTTTCCTGCCTTCTGCAGAAGTCAGAATCATCACAAAAATGTGGTTCATTTAGTTACTGAATGAAGCAGTGAGGAGCCATTTCTATAGGCATATCTCTCAACCTCTTAGAGCAAGAAATCTGAACAAAGCATAAAATAATAGATTGACAAAGGACAAAAAATAGGAGCACATTTTAAATATTGTTCTTATAAAATTGCTACAATAACAGGATTTGTGTTAGCAAGTATTTACTGAAGGATATAAAGTCTAAAACTCAAATGCATGTCATTATTTAGTGACTTCAATCCAGAGAAACTAGCCAGAAAACCACAAATTTAATGAGAAAAAGACCAAAAATATGAGGCAAAAATCTGGACATTCTGGGAAAATCTGGACAGTTGAGAGGTATCCGTGGTGTGTGGATGTGTGGTTATATGTGTAAGAGGACATACATTCTCTGAATTATCCCTGATTTCACATATGTTCTCTGATTTAGCCTCGTATTTTGGTATGCTTCATACAAATTTTGTGTTTTTGTGGCTAACCAGTTTCAGACAGAAAACTCGTGCTAATAGAAAGCTTGTTATTCTACCAATTTTCTAACTTTGTAAGGGTTTTATAAGTCCTTGCTTTTTGGTCCTTTATAACTGATTAGTTTTTAGCTTCCTGCTTGTTTCTTAAGTGAAGAGGTTGTGAAGTATGTGTAAGTGGAGGGGATTACAGCAGACTGAACTCTATTTTGACAGCAGTGTGCAGAGAAGACACATTGCCATGTGGCAGTTAATTTATGTATTTATAAATTCATTTGATCATAGTTCAACTTCTGGATGTGCAGTCATAGTCATACAAGTGGTTCTAATTGATTGGGGCCCGGGGGTCGTGTGTGTGTGTGTGTGTGTGTGTGTGTGTGTGTGTGTGTGTGTGTGTGACGTAAATTTTCTAAACTGTCCCTGATTTTGCTTCATATTTTGGCCTGTTCCTTGTAATGTTTATGGTTCTTCTAGAAAATCAGTGAAGACTGCATTCTATAAATGACAGATATTTGAGTTTCAGACTAAATAGCTTTCAGAAGAAGACATGCTGGTAATGCAGAATGTTATTCTAGCAACTTTCAAAATATATAAAGATTGAATGTGTCTGTGATTTTGGTTATTTTTCTCATTACTTTTTAGATTTATCTTTGATTCTTGAGCTAAGAGATTGAGAGATAAGTAGGGATGGGGGTGCAGTGGGTTGCACTCTGTATTCTGACAGCAATGATCTGTGAAGATCTGTGAAGATGCATTGCTGTGTGGCAGCTCATTATGTATTTATTCCATTTACCTACAATTAAACATCCGAGGGGGAACAATCACATTCATACCAGTGAGTGTGTGCATGTGGGTGTGTGTGTGTGTGTGTGTGTGTGTGTGTGTGTGTGTGTGTGTGTGTGTGTGTGTGTGTGTGTGAGAGAGAGAGACAGAGAGAGAGCATGAGTAGGTTAAAGTAAATTATTGTGGCCAATTATTATTTATATAGTACTACAATCTCTTATCTGATATGTGTGCAGTCAATACATGTGGCTTTATTTGATGGATATGAGGCTTGTTGGTGAATACAAAAGACTGACTTTGCTGTCATCTAGTCTCATTAAGTAATCATTATTCTGGTTTTCTAGAACTGGTGTGCATTTATGTGAAGTCACGTTGAATACTTTACTGTAGCTTTATGAACAGAGAACTCTGAGGTATGCATAGTGAATAAAGTTGCTGTAACTGATGGGTTTGGAGTTACCTGCGATGAAAATTACTGTGTGTGTGTGTGGGTGGGGGGTATTGTAGTGTATATAAATGTACCAAGTTAGCCATATTTTTTAACTTCCATCACAAACATAAACATTGTACTCAATAAGTGATTGTGCTGCCCTGGATAGGATGTGTATATGAAAGCAACAGATCATTGACACAGTGAGTAGAACTGTCATCTGATAGGGCTTGGTTCTGTGGTTACGTTTTTGGCTGTGATTCCTTCTTTGTGGAGTCTGCATGTACTTCCTGCCTCTGTGGTTTTTTTTCAAGTTCTCTGGTTTCCTCCCCAGAACATTAGCTGTATAATGTATGCCTGCGTCATTTTTGCTTTACGTTCACCCCAATCTAACATCAGAGGGGTACACAGAAGGTAACCATCTTTTTCTCTGAGGGTAGTTACTCAGACACTTATTCTGTATAAAGGATTTATATATTTTTACTAACATTTGTCATCTCGTAGGTTCATTGGTAAGTATTAGGCTAGCTGCCCTTGTGGGAGATTTTAAGCCTAGCCAGTTTCCCTTTTAGTGCTTAAATGAACCTGTCCCATTTGGTGTTAGACTGATCTTATTTATCCCATGGTCAGCCTTACTCATCGCATGGTTAATAAATAAATACATATATATATATATATATATATATATATTACCCCTACAGCTGGGATTATACCATAGATAATTTGAGAGGACCCATGAATGGGATAGAGCATTTAGGAGGTGCCTCTGTCTATTGCTAGTGCAGGAGGTAGTTCTGTAGTAAATGTTCTGTTTTCTACCGGTA
Organism: Protopterus annectens; assembly: GCF_019279795.1. NCBI lineage: Eukaryota > Metazoa > Chordata > Ceratodontiformes > Protopteridae > Protopterus > Protopterus annectens. Next base: position 971,731,503 of record NC_056725.1, on the reverse strand, counting down.
CAGCCAAGTTGTGCATGAATACAGACAGGGATGAGCTTTGTTTTTTTGTGGATGGGGAGTCTGCTCCAGAGCAGCTGTATCCTCTGCAAGATAAAACTGTCCCTCTAAACTGTTCTGTTGATGTTGAACGAAAGTTTTAGATCTCTAGACTGAACATTTCTGATGCCATTTGACTTGTTGATATACAATAAATCTATCAGTATTGGGTTGGAGGATGCCTTATATGCAAGACACAGATTACCTCTTATCAGTCTGTAGAATACCAAGTATCTTTACAGGGCTTTGAGTCAGTCCATGTAGGACATGTTGTTTAGGCCTTGTATTGTTTTAGTAAGGTATCTCTGTGGGCTTTCTAGTTGTTGCATGTGTCTGAACAGATAATGCCAAAGGTGTAATTATACTCAGCTGAGTAAAGAGGGACAATAGTATCCCTAGATCTATACACAATCCCTAGACACAAATCTGTTTAATTGAAACTACTGTTTTACTAATTTTTCATTTAAAGAAAAAAATAGGCTGAATTTTTTTGCTTACTTATAATTTTTGTTTAGGCTATAATTGATTAGAAATATTGTTCTATAAAGGTCTAAAATAACACTTCAAAGAATCTAGAATCCTATGCCTTCTGGAAACCTAGTGGCCCCCAGGCACCCTAGCTTAATTTAATTATGTCCTTCACACTTATTACAGTGGAGTCTTAGCCAGTAAGTGTATGTTACAAGGATGGAGGAAAAGGCTAAAACGTAAGACAGAATGTAAAAAAAAAAAAAAAAAAAAATGAAGGTCATGATTTATTTGGACTGTGTAGGGCCGAGGAGGAGTTAAAACAGGGGAGGGGAACAGGGAGGTGTGGGTGGAGAAGTGCAAACTGGGGCCATTGAATCCTTTGTCTACTGTTCAATGTTCAGTGTTTGGTGAGTATCAAACTCAGAGTCCCAGTAGAAATATTAAATGAGTTTTTCAGCTGTTACTAAGGACTAAAAACCTTTTCGCTAAACCCATATTCAATAAGTGCTATGAATATTTTAAGACTAGAGGCCTTCCAGATCTCTATAAGGAGATCATTCCACAATTTCCCATCACTGTGATAAAAAAGAGCTTTTCCCTAAGAAGATTGCCACACTGACATATTTACAAAACATATCTATATTTCTGGTTTCCTGACAGTGTTGAATGAATATGAGACTGAAAGTGGCAGACAATACAGCATTAATTTATCATTTAAAAACAAGAATCAAGTCCCCTCTAACCAATCTGGAACACAAAGAATACAGAGATATTCATTCAACTCTGTTTCTATAACTATGATTCTTAACACCGTCACTCGGTCTTGCAAAGTACTTCCAAATTACTTTCAGTATGTTCCAGTCTGGATATTTGGGCACCGTTGTAAACACAAGCAGCACCATAACATTCTATATGCGGTCTTACTACAGCCCTGTAAAGGGGTATAACAACTCTTTCATCATGACTACAGATACTACATAGAATGTCTCTAATAGCACCTTTTTATTACAAATATTAAATTGTCTCATATTTGAGTCTACAGTCCACCACCAGGCCTAAATATCTGATCTTGCCCACACTACTTATAAAAATATTATCCAATGCACACGGAAAACAAGGATTACTTGGCCCAAAGTAGTTTTCCATAAGTGAATGGTATTCAGGAAGCCCAGTAAATTAGTGTAATCATTAACAGAGTTAATAATTGCCCCAATTTAATACCATCTCCAAACTTGCTGACTCAAGGCTTATTTTGAGACAGGAAGTCAGTCATAAAGAGATTAAACAACTAGGGTCCAAGAACAGAATCCCAAGGATCCCTGCTCTAGCCTTCCATTCTTTAGAAATATTATGTTTACTTTTCACCTTAAGTGTTCTCTTGGTCAGCAAGATAACAGCCCACGTTATATACTGGCTGAATCCAAGTTTAAATAAGGCTATCTTAATTCCTACATGGGAACAGAGTCAAATGCCTTCACCAGATCCAAATACAGCAAATCAAAAGATAAACACATATAGACTGATTTCCAGATATTATGATAGAAAATGTAACAGATTAGTCAGACAAGAGTAAACCCATGCTAGAAAATATCCAGGGTTGAGCATATCTAGCCTTTTATCAAGGACCATAAATTTCTTTCAAAACATTTGCCGACAATACACATAAGACTAATAAGGCTCCCTAGTGAAATGTCAGCACTCGAAATGCTGAGTGCCAACATGCCAAAAAAAAAGACTGAAAACACAAGAGAAGAGAGAATCTTAAATACTACTCTTCTCCTTAAAACTTCTTTTTGTGGTGGTGGTGGGGGGGGGGGGTAATTCCCCTGGACTTATATATACCAACTCCACGATCACCGTACCTTGGAGAAAAGGGAATATTGCTCCCGAGAGCACCCCAGCACTACCAGGTTATACCTCATACCATGCTTTTCGGCCCCAAAACTCGGACCGAACCACAAAAGGAGGGGGAGTATCCATATTCATCAAAGATACCCACACCTCCAGGTTAGTGGCACTGCACGAAGCATCGGAGACCATCCATATGCAACTAACAGTGGGCAAAACTGCCTTTCAGTTTGTAGCCTGCTACAGACCACCCTCCCAAACTCAGGAACCCCACTCAGCTTTCCTGAGAACACTGGAGAATATGAAGGTCTCTCCAAACACCATCATACTGGGTGACTTCAACTATCCAAACATAGACTGGGAGCACTACTCAAGCCCCAACACCCTCACCCAACAGTTCCTAGAATTTATAAACTCAAATGCTATGGAACAACTGGCCACCACTCCCACAAGAGGGGAAAACATATTGGACCTGATCATCACCAACATGGGGACTCTATGTTCCATACCAGAGGTATACCCCTCATTGGTAAGATCTGACCATAAATGAATCTCACTGGACATCCATATCCTGTCCCCACCCCTAGCCAAGGAAACCACGGTGAAGAACTTCTCAAAAGCAAACTTCACACTTCTGAAAACTGAGGTGGAATCCTTCAAAGCCCCCGGGCCAGTAGAAAATATGGCCCAAACCGCAGAATCCTTTACAAACGCATTCTATGGACACCTACAGGAATGCATGGATCGTGCTATCCCAAATAAAACCAGGATTCACTCCTCCAAAGTCAGGAGACCTGTCTGGTGGACCCCAGCCATAAATAAGCTATACAACGGAAGGAGGAAGCTACTACATGATAGAGCAAAATCCCAAAAAGGGAAGGCATCTCTGATCAGTACTAGCAAGAAACTATGATCCCTCATAAAATCATCTAAGGCCAGCTTCGAAAGAAAAATTGCACAAGACGTTAAAGATAATCACAAGGCCTTCTTTAGTTATGTCAGGAACCTGGGTGGCAACTCCCAGATATGCTCTGAGTTAGTGCAAAATGACAAAAAATACACTGAACCCACAGACATTGCCAACATCCTGGCAGACAGGTTCAGTGCAAACTTCTCCCCGCTTCCCTCTCAAAAGAGCAAATGTCTATCCCAACAGAGTGTAGCCTCCCTGACATCACAGATGCACAGGTGAGAGCTGCCCTCTCCAAAGCAAAAAACACAGCATCAATGGGACCGGACGGTGTCCCGGGCTGCATCTTACATGAGCTCCAAGAAGAACTGAACCCTCACATAAAGTCACTGTTCAATCTCAGCCTTACTACAGGATATGTACCCAAGGAATGGTGTACAGCAACAGTGGTCCCACTCCACAAAGGTGGTGCCACAACGGACCCCAGAAACTATCGCCCTATAAGCCTGACTAGCCTAGTCTGCAAAGCTATGGAGTGTATCATCATGGAACTCATAAACAAAGACATTGGGAACCTCCAAACACTGGATCCTACCCAATTCGGCTTTATTAAGGGCAGATCTTGCCTCTTGAACCTGGTCGACTTCCCTGAAACAGTCACCAAGGCCATAGATGAAGGGAAGGTAGTCCACACAGCCTACCTGGACCTCGCAAAAGCCTTCGACACAATACCCCACTCGGGCATCATAAACAAGCTCACCAGCTTAAATATCAATCCCTATGTCACAAGCTGGGTTGCAAACTGGCTCAGGGATAGAACCCACATGGTCAGAATTGCAGGTGCCATGTCAGACTCTAAACCATTTACAAGTGGCATCCCACAAGGCTCAGTCCTGGTACCTCTCTTGTTCGGTATATATTTCTCTGAGGTACAGGCTAACACGGGAGGACTATGGCTGACCAAGTTCGCAGATGACTGCAAACTGAGTGCCATAATCGGCTCACCGACTGACGCAAGCATCCTCCAAAAGGGTCTCACAGACACGGATAACTGGTGCCAGAGCCATGGCCTAAAGCTAAATGCCAAAAAGTGCATAGTCATCCCCTTTGGGAAAAACAAAGTGCCCACAAATTACCACATAGGTGGTAATCCATTAAGTACAGAAGAAGTAATTTGGGATTTGAGGACCCAAGTAGATAGCAATTTCTCCTTTGACAATCACGTTGACAAAGTGGTTAGAAAGACCTTCTATATAGCCCACCTTATCAAGAAAGGGTTCACATCTAGATCAAGAGAGGTCATTGTGCCCCTCTACTCATCACTCATCAGGCCCATAATTGAATACAATGCCCCATTTGGGATGTACCTTACCCGACGCCTGCAGCAACTGGAAAGACACCAAAAGTACCTCACCAAGGGGATCAAGGGACTCAAACAGATGCCCTACGCAGTTAGGCTAAAGAAACTCCAGCTCTACTCAGTTGCTTACCGCCTACTCAGAGGCGATCTGTGCCTGACGTATAAAGCCATGTCCAAACCAGAATTAATGGACATGCTCCACCTCAGGAAATCCAAATCCCTTAAAGCTACATGCTCCAGGGACTTAAACCTCAGCACAGAAATAAATAGGACATGCTGGATGGACAGATTCATATCCCAGCGGCTCCCCTCACCCTGGAACAAAATCCCAATCCATGTTAGGCAGAGCCCCTCAATGACCCTCTTCAAGAGAAATCTTGACGAGTGGATGGGAGATCGTAGGTTTACCCCTGGGATCTCTTCTGTGTCCCTACTAGACAGAGGCACAGTAAACTAACCTTAAAAGGGCTATCTTCTGTGACCTACTATACAGAGGCACAGTCAACTAATCTAAAAGGGTGGCGAAAGCCAAACACACTCTGGTTAGGTTTATAAATGCCCTAGGGCAGATGGCCTGGTATCAACCTATGAACCTATGAAAAACCACAAGAAGTAGGAACCCAGCGGAAGACTGCAAAATTCTTTTATTTCTGCTTCTGGTACCTCAGCTCAATGCTTTCAAGGAAGAAAAGGGAATATTCCAAGAAATGGCATCTCAGACTTTGTATTGAGTATATCCATTCTTTTGGCCATTCAGTCTCTGTATTTCAGGACTCACTCTAGCAGGTCTTGACATTTCAAACAGTTACCAGCTAATAGGGAAATAACTATATAATGTGTTTTATCCACTTTGAACATTGGAAATAGCCCTACATTTCGCTTAAGAATGGCTTTATTGATTGCAGTCAGACATCTGAAGTCAGCAGAAGAGTCCTAAATGCTGCCATCTGAATAGCTGGGAGAAACTCTGTTAGAAGACCTGTTGATAATAACTGCCAAAAAGGTTGTGCAGTAAACACCGTGAGAACCATGGGCTTTGCTGATTGCAGTCAGAGATCTTTATTTATTTTTTTTAACATTTCTTTACCGGGAAAGTCCAACTTGGAACAGAGATGAATTTCAGCAGAGGCCCATGGAGAAACACTCCAAATGCATGTTTTAGTAATGTGGTAGGAAACTGGAGCAAACCCACACAAACACAGGGAGGACATGCAGACTCCGCACAGAAGGCACCCCAGCCAAGAACCAAACTGGAGAACCTCTTGCTGTGAGGTGACAACGCTACTGCTGCACCACTGCGCCATCCAGTGAAGATCAGCAGAAGAATCCTAAATGCCTCCATCTGAATAGCTGAGAGAAACTCTGTTAGAAGACCTGCTGATAATAACTGCAGAAAAGTTTGTGGAGTAAACATTGTAAGAACCACAAATTGTAGTCAAAAATAAAATATAGTGAAATAAAGCACTCTAGAGACCTCAATCTTGGTTGCAAAGACTCAGTTCTTTTTACTGTAAGCACTGCTGTATACATAACTATTTCAGAAAAGTGCTGTTACATTTATACAAGTTGTTAACAAAGAATGGGCAGTGTCATTGGATGAGTTGGGGGGCAGGACTGTAGATACTCCCCCAGGCTTGGGAACTGGATTATGGATGCCTATTAAAAAGAGGTCACTCACCCTGAGACTCCACCTTTCCCCTAGATCAGGTTTATTAAGATATATATTGTCCATAAAGTAGCTATAATGAGTGGGTACTGAGGTAGTCTTTGGATGAAAGTGACTGATACCATCTGTTTGACCACAGGTGATAACCACTGAACTGTTCTAATAGAGCCCCATACCATTTCAATTAGCCCCACCCATTTATTGTTTCCTGTAACCTCCCCCACCTTCTTTGAAGTCACCACTGGCTAGCCCTGAACTTTTGAAATCTATTGCCTCAGTAAGTTAGGGAGTTTTGCTTGCAGTAACAGCCTGCCTGACTAACTTCTTTTGCTGCTATAACAACTTTTGTTTCTGCATGTGTATTATATTTTGCTATGTTTTATTTTTTCCCGTTTGCAATGCTTTATTGTTATGTAATTGGTGCTTAGATTATAAATACCTTAACAAACCTGAAGTGCAAGGTTAGTTAGGAAACCTATTTTATGTAGAAGCACCAAAGCAGACCTTCTGATGCCTGCTTCATGGCCTGTTTAAACACTTGCCATGACCAGAGTTCTTAGTAAATGAAAACATTTTTAGTGCTTATTGTTTTGATTATACACATATTTATATTAAAATGAATGCCAAATTATTACCTAGTAAGTTAAACTAAATAAATAATAAATTAAATGAAACAATTAACGTCAAGTTCCTTTATACCATCTCCATTTTCCTGTGCTCAGATGCACTGTATGGCTTTTTTCCCTCCTGTAGTGACTACATCACTTGCTTCACAGCAACCATGATGATTTCAGGCACAAGCCTCTTCCTGGCCTGAGAGTTCTAATTGCTTTTTCTAAATGCACCCATTTTATCGTATTCAGGCTCATATGGAAGCGAGACCCTATCTGAGCAACTATATGTATAGGTAGAGAAACAGTACAAGATGAGACACTAGTCCATTACAAGATGAGCTTACACTAATGTTCATACTGCACACACACACACACACACACACACACACACACACACACACACACACACACACACACAGATATACGCACACACACACACAGATATACGCACACACACACACAGATATACGCACACACACACACACACACACACACACACACACACACACACACACACACACGCACACACGCACACAGATACACACACACACACACACACACACACACACACACACACACACACACACACACACACACACACACACACACACAAACACACACACACACAACCTGTGGGCAATTTAGAGGATCACTATTTCACCTATTGTCATGTTTTTGAGATGTGAGAGGAATCCAGACACCCAGCAAAACCCCACATGAACAAAGGAAGATATGAAGATTCTGCACCCCAGCCAGGAAATGAAGCAGAGAAACAAGTCATAATAAGGGTATGAGTGACATAATTTTATGGAATATAAAACCATACATGAATTATTCACACTTAAATATGTGCACAGCACCCTTCAAAGCCACTGTCTGCTATTCCTAGAATTTTGTCCATCATGAGTACAGTTGCCCGCATATTTCAAAACATACTAGAACTGCAAAGGGTATCAGTTTTAGCCTATTAAGTAGCTAAAATCAGCATGACTATTGACAGCACATGGTGTACGGTGCTATTGTTGTAACAAGAGGACTACAGTGTATGGAGATCCCCTGAGAGATATTACAGGTACTCAGTAAATCAAACTGTCAGGCTCTTGGTCTAACATTATTCTTCAGAGAAAGAGAACAAGGCTTTCACCAAATCTTACTGCACACTTCTTTGCAAGGCATGATCTAACATGGGAAGCAGACTAACCTAGCTGATGAAATACTTCATCATCTGTAATGAACCTTGATGTTTCACAAAAAGCACTGAGCCATTTCAATGGCACTAATATACACTTCCAACACGGGAATCTTTCAAGTAACTTTGTCTATGCAGGTTGGTGAGAAAATAAAGCAATTCAAGTATTGTTAACACATCCTAGCTTTAAAAGAGTTTATCAGTGAGAATAAAAATGTGTTGAATGTAAACACATCAGCTTACATGGATTGTGGCTACCTTACACCTTTTCAGCTAGGAAGTGGGGTCACATTCAAATGGAAGATAGAACCCATGTGCACAACGTAACTCAAAAAGTTCCACTTATGTTTTCTGTTTTCTTATTATGAAATTCTTCAAAATGACGGCCAAGAGAAAATAATCTAGGGATACCTAGTCTAACATGCTACTGTTAATAAATATGCAAACCTTATCCTCACATAGTGGCTTCTTATGTTAGCTGCATCCTTTAGTCTACAACCCTCTCTGCTAAGGTTGGGCTAAGCTAAATAAATAGATAATTAAATGAATAGCACCAGAAATAGCAATGCAGAGAGTTAGGAAAACAGGAAGCTTGGAGAAATTAAATGCATGAATATATTTATTTGTGCAATTTCACAAAAAGAATGCAAAATAAAACACAGAATAGGCCATTACATTAAGCCTGTCTAACAAACAGACACTGGAACACCTTCTTATTTAAAACTCTGTCATATGTTGCTTTCATTCTAGAGGTCATCACAGAGTAATAATCGACTGGAAAGAAGTAAATCCACTTTTACTCAGTCCAGCAGTGACCCTGTGTGCTGGAGTGAAGCACAGTCCTTGCCCATATGTAAATCATGATCCCAGAAACAGTGAACTGTTTTTTCCACATATGTCACTTTTTGCCAGGATGGCTATAATTCAGCATGACATTTGAGTGTTAATTTTGGCTGACAGAGCATCACTAAATGATTATGATCCACACCAGTTACAATTAGTTTTGTACCACTCATGCCAGATATAATACTTTAGTCACGTTACAAGCATGAAGGAATTCCTCATGCTTAAGTACATTTTGTGCACTAATCTTATAAATGTAATAATAAGAAACAAGGACTAATCTCCAGATGATTGTTAGGTATTCAAAAGTGAATGTTAACATAAATAATAAATAAAAATATATATTTACAACTGATGGAGAATACTAATGAAATACCCTAATATGAGATGACATTTTGAAGTCATTCCAAGAATTGAACTGTAGAGTTCTGGGATCAAAAGCCCCATCTGAATATCCCTGATGCAGTACTAGATAATCCAAGGTTGGCCATTGCTCAATTGATTTAAAATGGGGCAAATGGCTAACCTTGTCTGCAAGAACGGCTAAAATATATTTGCTGCCGTAACACAAAAGAAAATAGTACAATGTTTGCTGTATCTGTGTAAAGTAAGCTTAGCAAGGCATCATTTATTATTTGATACTCCACATTAATATTCTTAGCTGGCTTGTGATACACCATCACTATAAAATGGCAACTTAACAAACAGCAGTAAGGCTATACATATGCTAAACAACTTTGTCCTGTAGCCTTGTGTTGGAATCCATCAGCATCCATTTGTCTACTTTATGACTCTCAACAAGTGACTTCACTTAACCAGACAGGGCTCTCAAGCAGCCCCCCACCCCCACCTCCTTAATTATTTAAATTGAATGCTTGGATTTTACTATATATATGTTTGTGAAGTGCTACTTGTTTTAAGGATCTGATGAAGCATAGTTTATCTACATGAAAGCGCTTGTCTTTTTATTAAACTGGAAGTCTTTTTGTTAAAGTGGAAATTCTAGCTGTGGTGGTCTTTTTGAGTTTATCTTACATTTTCAGTTTTCTCAAGTTAGACCTTTGGGTTGCATTGGTAGTGGTTTTTATTTGTTCTCTCTAGTTCTCATAACACTCCTGTTATTAATATATCACAAAGCCATCATCTTACCAAATCTCCACCTTCTTCTACCCACCATCTAAATTCTCACCATCTCAACTCACAATTACAGTAAGTCAATTACTACTGTTGTGCACACTCACAACACTGGCTCACTTCACTACCATAATATTACCACATGATATCCCAACTCCATCACAAGTACACATACATTAAAGTTATGAATAACACTACATCAGCAGTACTGAACGTCAGATACAAATATAAATGTCTCCATACCTCTACACACCCCACCTCCATCCTGAAACTTAGTGGAGCTATTCATGCTGACCTCGGACCCACACATCAATTACCCACTCTGGTCAACTCATTACTTTTCAATGCTTCTGACACAATTTTCCTATAAGGTAATAAAACTAACCTCATTCTTTTCAACATTAACCTCAAAAGGATCTTAACAAAATTCAAGATATCCAGGCATGTCTAGATTTTTACTCCCCAGACATTCTAATTGCCACTAAAACCTGTCTGAAACAAGAAACAGCTGACAACAAAATTATTCCCCAAGATTTTAGCATACTCAGAATGGATAAAAATCTTAACAGAGCAGGTGGTATTGCTATTATTTATAAATTTGTTTAAAAAAACAGCTTAGAAATAACTCTCACCCACCTAAATATCCACAAGTTTAATAATGCTGAACTTCTGATTGCATACCTCAAAATCAATCAAAAGAAATCTATATGTATCTCAGCAGTATACAGTACATCCCACCAGGCAACAACATTACCACATTCAAAAATATCCTACACTGGCTACAGGCTCATAGATTATTATTAGGCTAACTGCCTTTGTGGGCCATTTTAAGCCTAGTCAATTACCCCATGCGAGAATCAAACGTTGCACAGGATGTCTGTAAGGTAACCACCTTAACTATTATGCCAACCTGCCACACAAACAAAGGTTACACACTCTGTACTAGAACCCAGGACCATCTATACTCTAGCCCTACACTTACACCTGCTGCCACAGGATTAGTTAGCATCTGTCAGGAAACCTTCATCTTAGGTGACCTTATTGTAGACTAGCAATCCATAAACAACAGCAAACCCAAGGACTGTTCACCTATTTGGCTTCACTCAACTAATAAGCTCCACTACCAGAATCAACAAAACACTAACAGGCAGTCCATGGTGGAGTGGATATTGACAAACAAACCCCATAATATAAAATCGTCTGGTTGCTTACCCAATGCTATATGTGAGCACCTCCAAACCAATGTAATAAGACACCAACATGGTTCACCCAAACAAATATTCTATAAACAAGTATGCAATTTAACCAAATTTGACAAAGACATATGTATTACAGAGCTGTACCATTACAACTGGAATGTATTAAGAGTAATGTCCCTAGATAAGCAGTTAGTCCCTTCAATTACATCTTTCTGAAAATACTAAATGATTTAGCACCAGTTAGGCCAAGAAGGGTAAAATCTAACACAGCTCCATGGCTGGCAAAATAGACTAAACAGCTTGTGCTGCAAAGAGATAAATCATGGAAAGAATGGTATAAGAATAAAACACAACACGCCTACTAAAATTTTAGATATCTCAGAAACCATACCAATATTGTTGTTAAATTTGACAAGAAATCATTTATTTTTATTTTATTTATTTTACATTTGTTGACCGGGCTAGTCTAGCTGGATATATGTCCATTTTCAGTAGAGGCCTGGGGAGAAAAACTCCAGAAATTAAACACATTAGACAAAGATAAACAATGCAAATACTAAGGCTTTAAATCAGGGCAAGTTAATACATGTAATACATAAAATAGTCATGGCAAATACAAAGTATAATAAACAAATGTCTTAAAAAAAGAAAAATGTAATTTTTTTTTTTTTTTTTTTTGTCAAAGAGAATTACATAAGACTGTATAAATGTCATAAAGGGAGAGCTATCAAGGCTGTATGGAGCAGATATTGTAGGAATTTTGGAAGAAGAAAGGATAGGGAGGTAAAAAAAAAGAATTAATCTGGGTTGGTGCAGGAGCAAAGCCAGTGTTTATTTAGATGAATTTTCAGCTGTCTTTTGAAAAGTGGAAGAGAGGACAAAGATAGGATTTCAGAGGGTAGTTTGTTCCACATTTTGCCAACTGAGTTGGAAAAAAGACAATCACCTGCAGAGTTATTGGGTTTGGTTATATTAATCAGTAGTTTATTGGAAGAACATAGGTGTTTCAGGTTATTGTATGGTGAAATGAGGCTAGAGAGTATAGGTGTTTGAGTTGGTTGGTATAGGATCTTGTGAGCTATTAAGAGCTGTTGAAGTATGAGTTTGTTCTCGAGTTCAAGCCAACCTAGTTTTCTTAGGTTCAGGCAGTGGTGAGTTTTAAATGGGGATCCTGTTGCAAATCGAGCAATATTATGGTAAGATGTTGCTAGTTTCTTGAGGTTGTTTTTGGAAAGATTCTTGTATATGGGGGAGGCATATAGAAGTGTAGAGATAAGGTGTGATCTGGCTAAGGTGGTCCTTGCTTCGGGTGAAAGGAAGGGTTTGATTCTATAAAGAGATCCGATTTTTCTATTAACTGATTTTATTGTGTTATTGATGTGAGTCTCGAAGCTGAGATTATTGTCAGTAGTTATACCTAATAGTTTAGTAGTTGAATCTGGAGAGATGAGAGTGCCATCAGTGGAAGAAAGAGTGAAGTTTAGTGGGGTAGATCTGCGGGAAGGTGAGAACAATAGCAATTTAGTTTTCTTGGGATTAAGAAGTAGGCAACGATCAGAGAACCATTGTTCAACAGTTGTAAAAGCTTATTGAGTGATTGACTGTAGTTCAGTTTGTGAATTAGCGGTGCAGATAATAGTAGAATCGTTTGCATATTGTATGCAAGTAGTATATGGGATAGCTAATTGGAGGTCATTAATAAAGATGGAAAATAGAAGGGGGCCTAAGATAGAGCCTTGAGGTACACCTAGATAGATAGGGAAGAGATTGGACAGTGCATTTTTCCAGAGAACTGCTTGTCGGCGGTTTTCTAGGTAAGATGTAAACCAAGTTAAGGAAGGAGGATCAAGTGAGAGAGATTTTAGTATGTGCAGAAGAAGTTTATAGTTTACCATGTCGAAAGTTTTAGATAAGTCAATGAAGATAGAGGATGATAGGTTATTATTGTTACGGTTATAGTTGATGGAGATGGTAAAGGAGAGTAGAGCTGTGGTAGTACTGTGGGAAGGTCTAAATCCATGCTGACAGTTCGCAAGTAGGTTGTTATGCAGAAGGTGGTTAAAAAGTTGCTTATGGATACATTTTTCCATGATTTTAGCTATGGGTGATAGGAGTGATATAGGAAGAAAGTTAGAGAAGTCATTAGACTTACCTCCTTTTTGAAGTGGGATGATGTGCGATATCTTCCAAATAGAGGGGAAGATACCTTCCTTTAAGGATCTATTTATCAGAATAGAAATGGGATAGGCAATAGGTTTGGCTCCTATTTGCAAGAATTCTGCAGGAAGTTTGTCTGCAGAAGGAGTAGTAGGTTTTAGTTTTTGGAGCAGTGATAAGATATAGGAGGTAGATACAGGTTGTAAGTGAAAGGAAGGAGGTAGATCATACTGCAGTAATCGCTAAAAAATAGTACCAAAACAGCCTCAAGCTATTTTGGTCCTCTAAATAAACTATTACACCCCAGACATACCACTACACCCTGTCCTTCTACTTCAAACAACAAAGAGTCCATTGCCACTCAGTACAACACTCATTTTTTTTCATACAATCATTTCTATCACTAATCAACGACCGCCTTTCTTCACCCCTTCAAATTCCATCAGTTCTCAAAAGCAACACATTGTCTTTAGTTTTCAGCCCATCCCAACATCAACAATAAAAAAATTACTATTTGCCAATACCCTTCCCACTGAGCTCCTCAAAATAGCCTTTCCTACCTCCATTTTATTCAACCAGTCAGCAAAAGAAAACTACATCCCATCCATCTGGAAACAAAATCCGTTATTATACTCCTTCACAAAGGAGGCACTCCAACAGAGATAACAAACTATAGACCTATTGTCATCCTATCACTCCTCTCTATAATCCTCAAGAGGTGTATTCACTCTCAACTTATGAAACAAATAACCAAACATAACCTCCTGTCCAACACCCAGCAGGGATTTCAGGCCCAAGCACAGTACTGCTACTGCCCTCCTCAAGTTCACCAGCATAGTAACCCAATGCAGATATGAGGACAACCTTGTATTTTTACTTTTCCTTGACCTTTCCAAAACATTTGACACAGTGTCCTGGCAAAAGCTCCTCTGTGAACTTGCAGCTCTAGGTCTCACTTACCCCGCCTTCTCTTGGTTTCACAGTTATTTATGCAGTCATCAACAGGGAACCAAATGGCAACAAAACCTTTCAACATTTCAACCAATCTCTGTTGGTGTTCTCCAAGGTTCAGTACTCATCCCCCTTCTATTTAATATTTTCATAAATAAACTTCATACCACTACAGCACTTGTCACTCTCGTACAATATGCCAACGATTCATCCCTTATCTGCTCCAACCCATCAACAACAAAATTACAAGAAATCATTCAAAAGTCATTCAGTGACACTGAAATATAACAAAAAAATTCTAACTTGCTGCTTAATGACAAAAAAATTATGCTGTTTACTCCAAAACAACACTTTATCCAGAAACAAATATTTCATATTACCTCAAGCAATAATACAAAAATAAGAACCATAAGCCAAACTAAATTACTCAGTCATAATACATGACAACCTCAAATTTGATCACCACTTACTTCATTCCTTCAAGAAAACTCACCAGAAACTTAGCTCCCTGTACAGGGCTAAACACTACCTGACAGATCAAGCAAGGAATACTTTAGCAGCAACACACCTCCTTCCTTCTCTGTTACATGCCTCCTCTATTCCTGCAAATATCAAGACTGTATATAAAAGTAAACTAGCTTCCTGCTACTACAAAACAGCTACATTTGTAACCAACCAACCTTATAAAACACATCACTGCCTTGCATTAAAACAATTAAACTGACTTGAACTCAAAATCAGTTGACATACTCAAACTAATCATTGCCCACAACCTGCTGTACTCTCCAGACAAATGCACAGCATTACAAAATACTGTACTCTAGCAATAAACTTTTACTATGTATCAGTAAGACATTTAATACTGCTGGAGACTCTCCCTACTCTCATTATGTGTCAAAATCCGGGAATGAAATCCCCACATCGTTAAAAGATAGAAAACTTAAATAGTTTAAAATCTTTGCTTAAGCAGCACCTTTGCCAAAGTCGGTGCTGTTCTTCCTGCTCACCTGGCTAACTTTACTCAGATAACTCTGCTCCAACTCTTACAGCCACTTTGCTTCCCAATCTTTTTGTACCTTATCACTCCACCTCATATGGTACTTATTGTCCTAAAATCTCCTCTCACACCCCACCACTAACTACAATTCCTCCTATGTCCATTTATCTGCCTGGTCATTCCCATAACCTTTCCTTTCATATATCTATTATCACTACATTCTTCATGTAAATTATTGCTAAACTCAAAAATGGGTCTATATTATGAAAACAGAAAAGACTTTACTGCGAACGCTCACATGAGCAGAAATGCCGGTAATCGAACTTGCTATTGCCGGTAATCGAACTTGCTATTGTGGGGGACTGCACCCCCACACCCCCCGCTAACTATATATTCCAACTCCGAGGTCACACTACAGTGAGGAAAGGGCAAATATCCCACTCCTCACTGTAACACGATCCCGCAATCACAGAATCGATTCCTGGCATTTTCGCTCATGTGAGTATTCGCGCTAAAGTCTTTTCATGCATCTGATATAGACCCCTCAAAAACACCCCAGTGTGATCTTTTCCCTGTAGCCATCATGTTATAGATAGATTAATTGTTAATGCATGTCATTTCTCTATTCAATATTTTTTTAACAAATTTTGTAAATTATCCCATACAATATAATATGATGTTTTTCTAGTTGTTCTCATTCTAATTGTGCTTATTTCCATATGGCACATTATATTCATAACATTTTTAAATTCATTGAACGAAGGAGGTGTATCTGAAATCCAATTTCTAGTTATTATTTTCCTGGCCACTGCTAGGATAGACCATAACAAGGGAAGCTTAATCTTTTTAACACATTGAGGTACAGGTGTGTTGAATAATATAAGAGACTTAGAAATAATGAAATTATCTGTAAAAAGAGCCTGCAAAAATTCATTAATTGACTTCCAGTATTCTTTCAACTTCATACAGTCATAAAACATATGAGCCCAGTCAGCATTAATTTCTACATTACATCTCTTACATAGATTATCTTTATTATTTATTTTATTCATCATCAAAGGTGTATAAAAGATCTATGTAAAATTTCCATGTATAAAGTCTCCAGACAATGGAAGATGTAGTTCTATAAGCAGATTCCAATATATATTGTTTATCTTGTTGAGTTGGTGGGTCCCCATTAATAGAGGTGAAATAATTCCAGTATGAATCTACACTGTAAAAAGTTTCTTGTCTGATAATTTTATGTATATATGAAAGTTTACCTTTATCAGAAACTTTATGCTGTAAATTTAATATCAAGTAATCAATCAGTTTTGGAATAGATTCTTTAACTGTTATAGACATTAGATCTATTCTATCAATGATATGTTGTCTAAAGATCTGAACCTCTAACCAGCAAGTTTCTCTTAGATCAAATTCTTGTTTTAAGAAAACTAGATTTTTAACTTTATTATCAGATATCAGCTGATACCAGTACTTTAGATTATTATCTATAGCTAAATGAGCTCCTTCAGAAGTAGATGACATAAGCATACCCTGAGTATACATTATAGGGAATACAATAAAATTCCATTCCCTATACTTAGGGTGCATGAATATAAAGTTACGATAACTAATAATAATATTTAATGGGTAACAAACCATATGTTTACGTGTAATAGGTGAAGTACAAAATTCCTTTAGCAACCACAACATGGAGTTATTTACAATCATATTTTTATGTGTTAAGGAGATTTTCATGAAGTGCACACTAATTAGCTCCCAATAATCTTTCCATTTCGCGATATATGACTGATCGATTAATAAAGTAATAACTTTTATAATAGAAGAGATAATATATAAATTAAAGTCTGGAAAAGAAATACCCCCTTGAGACCAGCTATTAGTATGTTTCTTTAATGCAATCCTAGGTCTATTAGGTGCCCATAAGAAATTTAACATTAGTGTATTCAGTTTCTTGATAGTTATTTTTGTAGGTGAAAGTATTATTGATTGTATTAAGTATAAAATCTTGGGGAATATTATCATTTTAATAATTGTAAGTCTCTCCTCCATAGTAAAAACATATTATTCCAGGTATTAAAAAGATTTTGTATATTAAGAAAACAGGTATTATAGTTATTATATATAATAGATTTAATATCTTTAGATAGTATTATACCTAAATAAGTTATCTGACCTGAATTGGGTACATATTTAGTAAAATCACTAATGAGAATATTTTTTCGTGTATATATAGGTAGTATTTTAGTTTTTCTTCATTGAATATTAAACCAGAAATACTTTTAAAATTCATCATTTTATCAAATAAAGACTGCATAGAAGAATTAGATCCTGCTGATGTAATTAGAACATCATCTGCATAAAGTTGAATTTTTGATGTTGTATTTTCATCTATTTCAAAACCCTCTATGTCAGTACTGTTTCTAATCAAATTAGCCCAAGGCTCCATTACTAAAGTGAATAATAGTGGAGAACGTGGACATCCTTGCTTTGTACCTTTAAGAATGGGTATTTTTTGTGAAACATATGTTCCTACCTTAATATAAGCCAGCGTTCCTTTGTATAAATGCTCAATTAAATTTACAAATGCATCAGAGAAGTTTGTGCATTTCAGTAAGGTAAACAGATAGTCCCAACTTACTGAATCAAATGCTGAACCTATATCAAGACTAATAAGTGTTAAATCTTTCTTTTTCCTATTTGCAAAATCAATTAATGTTAAAGTTCTTCTTATATTATCAAAAGTATTTCTATTTACAATGAAGCCCGTCTGATCTATATCTATAATGCCGGGATGATTGTCTTCAATCTATCAGCAAAAATACTCATAAACATTTTATAATCAACATTAAGTAATGAGATGGGTCGATATGAAGAACATCTAGTTGGATCTTTATTAGGTTTTAAAATTGGTGAAATAAATGTATATTGCCAAGATGGGGGTTATTAACTCAGTTTGGGCCAAAATAAAAACCTTATGTATTAATGAATATGTAGTTTTAGAAAGGATTTTATATATCTCTGGTATAATACCATCATTACCCGGTGCTTTGTTTGATTTAAGCTTATTTATTTGTGTAATAACTTCTGTATATGAAATACTCTTGTCCAATAGTTTAATCTGTTGTTTATTAAGCTTTTTATTCATGTTTGTGGTTATAAACTCCTTTATTTTATCTTTAGGTTCCATGTTAATGTTGTTATGGTTAATCTTGTGAAAGTGATTTCTAAATTCATCCAGTATTTCTGGTATACTAGAAACATTCTTCTTTTTCCTTAGAGAAAAGATTTCTTTGATATGGTTTTGTTTATTCAATCTTTTGTTTTATTTTTAAGTCTATGTAAGTATTTGGGGCTTATTGAATAAGACAAAAACTTGTATTTCTCTAAAGTTATTTTAACTTTATGAGTTAAAATTTCTTTGTATTTCTCATTTAGTTTGTTTATTTCTTCAATAACTTTCTTGTCCATAATATTTTCTTTATTATTATGTTTATGAGTCTAATTTACTTTGAATATCTAACAATTCCTTATCCCAAGATTTCCTTTTATTATTATACCATCTGATACTTTGTCCATATAGATATGATTTTAAGGCATCCCAAACATAGACAATGGAGACTTCAGGAGTATTATTTATGTCTAGAAAATGTT
This sequence comes from Protopterus annectens, assembly GCF_019279795.1. NCBI lineage: Eukaryota > Metazoa > Chordata > Ceratodontiformes > Protopteridae > Protopterus > Protopterus annectens. Next base: position 971,712,471 of record NC_056725.1, on the reverse strand, counting down.
GTACTTTTGAAAGTATATATTCTTTATAGTCTTTTAGCTGAGTTAAGTATGCTGGTATCCTTTTGATCTGAACATTATGAGTATTTTTTTATCATGAATTCAAAAACAATTGAGTTATGATCAGATATAGGACATGAAATGATTTTGGAATTAATTAAATCTGTTACCATCTGGTTAGAAATAAAGACCCTATCTATTTTTGAATAAGTTTTGTATCTGTTAGAAAAAAGGTGTATGGTAATGATTTTGAATCTATCTGATTATTAATATCATTCAAATGATAAGAATTAGCAAAATCATTTAAGTGTTTTGCATTAGATGTAATTCTTCTTTTCCTTATAGTGGTAGTATCACTTTCATGTAGTATACAATTAAAATCACCAGCTAAAATAATATCCCTATAGAGAATGATATGATCTTATCAATATGATGTTTCACTGTATTAATACCAATTCCAGGTATCCAATATACATTAATTAAAGTGTAAGTCTTCCCATTAATTTGTATTGTAACCATACAAAACATTCCTTTGTCATCCTGATAAGACTTAATGGTTTTAGGAATGGGCATACTTTTATTCCATAAAATAGCCACTCCTCTTTTTCTGAGTGTGCTCTGAACTAACCAATACTGTATACTTATTAGTGGCTAGTTTATCAATATCTTTTTCAAGAGATGGGTTTCTTGCAGGAAGACTAGATTGGCCTTGTGTAAATTAATGTATCTTATTAGGCTTGCCCTTTTACACGGATTATTCAATCCATTAATGTTTAAAGAAATTCCTTTTAAAGATGTCATTTGGCATTTTTAAAACTCAAGAATCTTATGATCGAGATAACAAATAACAAGATAAATAATGTTACATCTCCTCTTTTAGGTGTACCTTTAAATATAGCTGTATTTATTAAATCTCTTATGGGATTTTGTATAGGATTCAATTTTGTTTGTAGTGACAATGAGTGTACAAAATATATTGTGGATGTCAAAACTATATACATATAACTATGAACAAGTGAAAATAATGTAAGGATTAAACCTTGCATCCAGCCTGGAGTTGAAAACTCCAACTTAGAGTAGTATTTACTACTCAAGTTAACCCCCTACCCTAAGCAGCAGTACCTCAGCTACCACCTTATCAATTTAATACTAGTTATATTTAACTGAGGTTAACAGTTTTCAGTTCAATTATCTATCAAGATAAAACTACACATTTGGTAAAACAGCATCATATAAACTAAAATAAACTTTTTTTTTAAACTGTTCATACTACTATATAGATCTATGTAATATATAACACTTGTATTCAAATAGCATTCAAATAATCTTGATGTTAGAAATCAAGAGGAGAGAAAATTAGGTTCTAACATTCATTTAAATCAAAAACTTTGGCTAATATGATTCAGACATTACATATATTAAGAGGCATCTATTTTCTGTCATGTGAATACTATTAACAGCTTCCAAAAAAAATCTTGAATTGTTTGTATATGAGCATTTACTTAAACTCATTATTGTCAATAGAGTAAAATATTGTATTCATAAAAATTATTATAAATCATATTGCATAGTTATGCAAATTCTCAGAAACACTTGCATTATTAAAAAAAAAAGCCATCACACACATACACACAGACACACACACACATACATACACACACACATACACATACACATATATATATATATATCTGATCTCACTGAGTTGTGTCTTTTTTGAGCACTATCCTACTTGCTGTCCCTAGAATAAATCTGTCTGCTTTATACAAAATAATGCACAGCAAACACATATTAGTAACCAGATTTTACAATCATGCTAACCTACTGCTTTAAAATATATCACATGACATTTCTTCCAGAATAGAGTTATAAGATTATTTATGCTTGTCAATCAGATGAATTAAATGAGTTATAGTAAAGTATATGTTTGGAACACAAATTTTTAACACAGATTATTATGCTGCTGTTAAGTAGATTTTCAAAAACATTTAAATAAATGTTTCATTTTCTATGCCTTCTAAAATAAGACATTTACTTACTACAAGAAACTACATAATTTAAACTCATTATAACTGACATATTTTATGAATAGAGTATTTTTCCTGAATCTGTGGTGTGTCAGTGTGATAACTATGTCAGAGATTATACTAACTGCTTTCAGTTTCTCTGTGAGAATTCTGTGATTTGAAGCTTCTGAGGTAACTCATGGACACTGTGCATGAGACAGCCCACATCTCAGATTGTCTCTCTTAACATTTTGGCGGGAAACTTATTAAAAACTAGTGACAAACATTCATTTAGCAGTGTAAATGCATCTAAACATGACAAAACCTTCACAATGTATTCCACAGACCATTACAGCCTCTTACTTCTTTTCAGAAAGAGAAACAAATTGAATCACAGCTTGCCATTAAATCTTCAGATATTTTGACTGGTTATGAAACAAAACATTATAACTGACATATTTTATGAATAGAGTATTTTCCTGAATCTGTGGTGTGTCAGTGTGATAACTATGTCAAAGGTTATACTAACTGCTTTCAGTTTCTCTGTGAGAATTCTGTGGGTTGAAGCTTTTGAAGTAGTTCATGGACACTGTGCATGAGACAGCCCACATCCCAGATTGTCTCTCTTAACATTTTGGCGGGAAACTTATTAAAACTAGTGACAAACATTCATTTAGCAGTGTAAATGCATCTAAACATGACAAAACCTTCACAATGTATTCCACAGATCATTACAGCCTCTATGTAAGTGAAATTAAGCCCAAAATTACCAACAAGCAATAAAACTCAACATTCTTCTCCCAACTCAATTTTCATACAAATCCTATTATTCACTGTGCCCACACAATCAAAAGCATTTCTATATATTAATAAAGAAAAGAAAAGAGAGTAGAAAATAAAAGGGAGTGAGGCAGAAATAAAAAAATGTAAGAGAAAGCTGTAAGAAGTATATACAATGGAATGTTACTTACTGTTTATATTAATAGAGTTAAAAATAAAACATATTATTTACTCTTATTTAGTTCTGATTATTATTAGTTAAAGCATGACAGATTATTTACAAACAAGCATAAGCAGTATAATCAAGAAAGTATAATTAGAAATAGCATTTGAAGAACTTATAAACTTTTACAAGGAATAAATATGTTATTACTCTATTAATGATATTTTCATTACTGTTCTCTCCCTGCCCTCCCCCACCCTTTACCCACTACATAATCTAAATAGAATGTCATTGTTTAAACAAAGAAAATAATAAAAGAAGAAGGGAAAAAAAAGGTAAAGATAAAAAAATGTATCAAATTATTAACCTTACTTCTTTTCAGAAAGAGAAACAAATTGAATCACAGCTTGCCATTAAATCTTCAGGTATTTTGACTGGTTATGAAACAAAACATTTCTTTGCACATAGAGAATAGCTTTGATTAAATCTTTTCCAAAATATTTGTGGCTTTCTGGAAATGCAGGAACTATATTCAAAAGATTAATAATGAACTAAAATGATGAGACAGAGAAAAAACATATAACACATCATTTGTTTTTAGTCTCTTCTTCTTCTCTGAAGTCTTCCATGAAGCTTCAGTTGCCAATCTCTTTAATGAAGAACTAGCCCATTCCATTTCTTCTATTTTATCCAAAATCCTTTTTTCTTTGACAAACAGTAAAGCAGAGTCTAAATCATCGAAAACCTTAGGACCATCAGGAAGGAAGATTTTAAGCTTGGCAGGAAAGAGAAGGTATGTTTTAAACTGTGCTTTTTTAAGCTCCCTTATTAGTGGCAGAAAAACTTTTCTTTTAGCTATTACCATGGAAGAATAGTCATTGTCAAAACGCACAGTTGTCTCATTAATCTTAACAGGAGCTTTAGCCCAAGCAGATTTAAGAACCATCTCTTTATCAAAAGATGATAGAAATCTAACTATAACTGATCTAGGATATTTTTTGTTAGAGTTAGTATTAGCTATAGATCTATGTGCTCTTTCGATACCATAAGAGAATGCTTCTGGTAAGTCTAAAGTTTTAGGGAGCCAAGTTGTTAAAAAAGAAGTAATATTGTTACCTTCAATATTTTCTGGCAGTCCAAAAATCCTAATGTTATTGCGCCTAGATCTATTTTCCAGGTCATCCAGCTTTGTTTGTAAATGTGTATTTTGTTTCAGCAGAAATTCAATGTTGATTTCCTCTTCTTGGATTCTATTTTCCATGTCATTCACAGCTTCTTCTATGCCTGTCATCTGGATCTTCTGTTGTTGCAGGTCTGTATGTAACAGGTCTATTTGTTTTGTAGTTTTTCTATGAAGGTGTCTATTTTAGTATCCATTTTATCCATTTTATCAGTAAGTTGCTGGATTATAATTATCAGAGACTGAAGTTCTTTCTTGATGCTGGAGTCTTGAGAATTTGTCTTACTGGAACTCATTTCAGACTGATAAACTGACAGGAAAATTTCCACAGTGATTTCTGACAGGAATATTGTTAAGATTTCCTTTCTTTTTTAGATATAGTTCAAGAACTATATAAAACAAACGTATTTAGAAAGAAAATTACTTCAAAAATTAATTTTTTAAGTAATTAATTCCTGTCAGTGTAATGAAATTGGTGGAGCTGAAGAAATCTGCTGCTATCCTGTGTTCATCCTTGGCCACCCTTTTGATTTTTTCAACTGCAAGAGTTTTTAATAAACTGCCCATACTCTTTTTCTGTTCAGTGCCATGGGAAATGCAAGTTTCACCCAAGCTACCGTCACTGCAGGCAGATGGTGCCTTGCTTAAATCTTATATCCAACTGATGGCATCATAGGAATGCAGCATTCCCTCATGCGCACTACAGTGACTATAATGAGATAGCAGCAGGTGTGGAGATTGAACCAACTGCCTTCTGATCTTCTGTGTTACCTGTTGAGCAACTAATACTGCAAGTTCAAGAACCAAGAAGATGTCAAGAGTTAAGTGGGATTATCTGATGTTTCTAATGGAGCAGGGTGGTTTGGAATTGCCTGATTTGAAGGGGTATTTCAGAGCTACACAGTTAAGGCTCCTATACATAGAACAAGCAGAACTCTGTAATTCAACGTGGAAAGGGGTGATAATGAAACAGGGGAAAAGCTTAAGAAACAAGGAGAGACTGGGATTTTGGATGCAGATCCTTAAGGAGAATAAGAATAACCAAAACAAATATTATATTCATAAATTAGCAGAAAGTATTCTAAGAAATAATACAACACGAGAATGGAAAAAGGAAATTCTGCTGACAGGAATGTCTGCAATTAGGGATACAGACAATAGGCAAAAGGGGTTGGAATTTATTGGAGAAAACTGGACCACGCTATTGGGAACAAATAATTAGAGAGGGAGGGTAACAGAATGGGAAGAAGCCGATAATTTATTTGGACTGCAGGCTAGATATTACCTTCCCTATCAAGGACTGATATCACAGTATAGGCAAAGAGAAAGAAATAGGGGGATCCTAAGTGAAAGACCAGCACTGGTAGAGTTTTTAGTAGAATCTTGAACAGAATCTGTTGTTAAAAAAAGGAATAATTAGAACAGCATATAAAATATTGCATGATAACTATAAGAATCAATCAGAGGGGGTTAGAAAGGATTAGGAAGAGAGACTGGATAAGAAATTCACAAAGAAACAATGGGGGATATATGTATGTCTCCCATATATGCAACAAAGTCTAGAAGATTTGGGATCTTTGCTTGGAAGTATTTGAATAGAATTTTTTTTCAGGTAGACAGAACATGTTGGAGGTATGATGAGGAAGAAAGAGGTAAATGGGAACATATTTTCTGAGAGTGTAATGAGTTGGCAGACTTTAAAGATTCCCTGCATACTACTCTCTCAGAAATACTGGCTGAGCAAATTGGTGTAACTAAGAAAACAATTTTTTGAGCTATGAAACATAGTAAGCCAATGCTGAGTCTAATTATGGTAGCTGCTAAAAAAGCAGTTAATAGAAAATGGAATTCTAAGTCTAAAACAATTGTACTAGAAGTAGTGAATGTAGTAATGTAGATAAAACAACTGGAAGTGGGATCTTTAGAAAAGGGTAGGAACAAATTACATAGAACAATGGGAATTGTGGGAACAATACATGCCGAGGAGGAACGAGGTTTAAAAGAAGGTAGGATTTGAATGAGTTATGTAATGTTTGACTGACAATGACTGGATAGATTATAAGTGATATGTAATGTTTGCAACTAAAATGATGTCAGTATGGTTTATGATGTATAATGTTTGCATCTAAACTTATATCAATATGGTTTGTTTTCATTTTTATAAATATATGATTGCCTGTGTCATGCATGATAATTTAACAAAGATATTTCTTGTTTAAAAAAGAGCCAAGAACCAATTACAAATTACACAGCATAGCTGGGATATAAAATGAGCATAGAAATTCATCCTTAACATGAAACCAACTTAAGCAAGTATATAAATTACATATCGACCGTGTCTCTCAGCATGAAAACCATATAAGCAAAGTAATTTTTATTAAATATTTTTGACACTATCCTCTATTCTAAATTAGCCAGTTTATTTCCCCAGACCCCCAGTGTTCTTTGGCCCACTTATTTCACCAGACCCATGGCATTCTGAGGCACCAGGAAAAGGAGAAAAATAAAGGATTACTCCTGCCATCTAGTGGAGAGATGTAAGATTTTATTATATATTCCCAGTGCCTTAGCTGGAAAGTGTACTATAGTAATGAGTTGGATTCAGTGTGCATGCATGCTTCTACATGTCCATAACTCCATTAAATAGTATGTGCACTCCTTGGTGGGCTGATATGCTCCACAGAGTATTTATTTCAGATGCTGCATTCCTGGCCCTTTACCCTGGTGGGTCTCTTGATGTAGGATGCTGCCAACAGCCGCCACACACACACACACACACACACACACACACACACACACACACACACACACACACACAATAAGTTAACCAGTGGTGGCTACTCATTCACTTCTCTGCTTGGTTGGTCCTCCACTGCCTTGGCCACTAATTGATCCTGGGTCATCTCTTTCACTTTCATAGTCAAAATGCCTCTGCTATAGAGCTGGCTTTGGAAACAAATCCAACAGAGCAAAAAACAAATACACAACTAATGACAACACTGACTTATTCAGTAGCTGGTCTGGTGACACAAGGACAGGGAATGTGACTATGCAGTTGGTGACCCATATTCAGGAATGTTATCAGGCAGCTGGAGAACTTGGAATGTGCAGGGTGAGGTTTTCCCTATGCCAGAGGGGAAGGGTCCAAAGTACCCCTTTATATAACACCTTCTTGATAGAGATGATAAGGTTACCTATATCCTGCAGTCTGTCAAGAGGGAGTGGAATGATGGCCGGGTGTATTAGGAGAGGCAGTCATGAAAAACTGCACATTGCTATGACACTATTGCATATACCTATGATAACAATAGAAAAAAAAAGCTTTGATTTGTATGCCCTTTGATTTCCTCATTGGCAGTCTATAGAGTGAGACAGGCTGTGAAACTCAAATTTCTTGAAGTGGAAGTGATAAACACCATTGTACACCAGAAAATAAAGAGGATAGTGGACCTTGAACATGCAGCCTGTTACATAAGCAATTAAAAAAGGTACGTACTCAGTGTAACTTCAGTATTTAAAAAAATAACTATCAGATGTATGCAAATATAGGAGCAAATAAACAATGACAAAATCAGAAGGTATTAGAATGCAAAATATTTTGTTGCTTGAATTTCACCAGACCATGTGGAATCAGAAGGTCTTAGCATATCTATGGAATGCAGAAAGCAGTGGCTGATTCCCAGTTTACTTCACCAGTAAATCCAAAAAATAATTATTTATGCAAATTATGATGAATCAATTTGACCCAAAGTCAACAACAGTTGAAGAAAGCTGTCGACTCCATAAGAGGAACCAGTGGATATACTGATTTATATATAACTAAATGGCAGAATATTGTAAGTTATTAGAGCACTGTCAGGTTCAGGCAGGGTCTATGTGAAGCGCTTAGAGATGGACTTTTATGAGACACTAGGACAAAGCTTATCAAAAAAGGTAGAGATTATACTAAATGTTGCAGTGTCCATGAAAGCAGCTGCAGGAGATGCAGATGAGTTGCAAAAAGATGCAGTTAAGATGTAATTAAGAGCAATGTTAATAAAAATCTCCATTAAACAAACACAGGATCAAGCATGATTTTGCTGGTACAGAACATACAATAGCACTGATAACTTACTCAGTGAGATAGTCTAGAGAAAGCACTAGAAAGGCCATACTGAGAACATGTGGACATAGAAATGTGGTAGAATGGATGAGTGGATTCCAGTGTTTAGAAACACAAGGTGACATGACATACAGAAGACAGCAAATGTATACAAAATGGGTGATACCTACTATTACACTAATCCAGTGAACAGAAATACTGCAAAAACTGGATTAGTGAAAGTACTATGATGTGAGTTATATATGACTGAAAATGACTGTAAAATCATACAACTCACCCCAAAGGTGGGAGGAGTAAAAAAATAGAACATGAGAGTAACAATAGGACACTGCTAGAAATGAGGTGGAATCAAATTCTTTCTTCAGGTTCAAAGGTCAAGAAGTACTATATGTACTTAAATATTAGGTGGGAGTGTAGCTGTATAAACTGAAAATACAATGATACTGTGTAAACTGGAATGGAGTGACCAGGTCTCAGCCATAATACCTGTGGTCATGAAAGTCAGTCCAGAGACATTCGCATATGTGGATGCTTCAAGGCCAAGATTGCTATTAATCCAGGGTTTTATATATATATATATATATATATATATATATATATATATATATATATATATAGTGTAGAATCCATCATAGGATCATAGGAGGTTACTACGCTAATGGTCCTGAGGCTCTTACAAGCCTAGCCAAGAGTTTATCCTCAGAATGAATCCTCAGTCAGCACCTGTCACCTCTGTCAATGAGGGACACAGGTGGAATCCCTAGGTCAAATTTGTGGCTTCCCATCCACTCATCAAGGTTGTGCTTGAAGAGGGTCAGCGAGGTGCTTTGTTTAACGGGTATGGGAAGCCTATTCCAGAGAAGGGGCAGCCTCTGGGAGACAAACCTGTCTTTCCAGCAGGTTTTGTTGATGTTGCATAATAGATTCAGGCCTTTTGAGTGGGTAATGCATGAGGAGTTAGACTTACAGATATGGAGCATTTCTAGTAGGCCAGGGTCTAAGATTGCCTTGTAGGCGAGATACAGATCACCCCTGAACAATCTGCATGATACTGAGTAGAGTGATAGTGATTTGAGCCTGTCCACATAGGACAGGTGTTGGAGGCCATGGATTCTCTTTGTGAGGTATTTCAGTAGCTTTTCCAGTTGGTGCAAAAGTTTGAAGAGGTACATACCAAACGGGGTGTTATACTGAATTATTGATCTACTGAGGGAGGAGTATAGAGAAGTAATAACCTCCTTTTTTCTGGATGCAATCCCTTTACTCATGAGATGAATCAAGTAAAAGGCTTTTCTGACCACTGACGCTACATGATGGTTGAATGTGAGGCTGTTATCAACCACAGTGCCCAGGTCTCTCACCACAGGTTGTATGCTTAGGGGGTTGCCGTTGATGTGGTAATCAGTAGGGGTTATGCTTTTGCCGAATAGTATGATGATACATTTTTTTGCCTTCAGCTTGAGGCCGTGACTTTGGCACCAGTCATTAGTTGCTGTGAGACCCTCTTGCAGTATGTTAACATCATTTCAGGAGTCAATGAAGCACCCAACTTACAATCATCCACAAACATGGTCAGCCACAAGTCTTTTGTCTTTGCCTGGACCTCTGAGAAGTAGATGCGAAACAGTAGGGGTCCCAGGACAGATCCCTGGGGAACTCCAGTAGTGACAGGTCTGCTAACAGAGAACAGAGGTGGAGGTGCCTATTTTGACTTTGAGGGCCTATCAGTGAGCCAGTTAGCCACCCACCTGATGAGATAGGGATTTATGCCAAGCTGTGTTCGCTTTTTGATGATGCCAGAGTAGGGGATTGCATCCAAAGCCTTGGCCAAGTCAAGGTAAGCTATATGCACTGACTTTCCCTCATCCAGGGCCTTGGTGACAGTCTCAAAGAAATCAACCAGGTTCAATAGGTAAGATCTGCCCTTGACGAATCCAAACTGGGTGGGTTTAAGTGTTTGGAGATTGCTTCTGTCCTTGTTTATGAGATCCATAATAATACGCTCCATGGCCTTACAGACAAGACTTGTGAAGCTAATGGGGTGATAGTTTCCAGGGTCAGTAGTGGCACCACCTTTGTGCAAGGGGATGACAATGGCAGTTCTCCACTCTGCTGGAATGAAGCCTGTACTTAGGCTGTGGTTGAATTGGGTGCTCAATGGCGTAGCCAGTTCTTGCTGAAGAAGGTGCAGAATACAGCCTGGGATACTATCAGGTCCTATGGAAGCTGTGTTCTTTGCCTTGGATAGGGCCTTTAATACTTGATCTACGGAGATGCGAGGTGCAGAACAAGTACTGGGGATGTTGAAAGGGCCTTTGGGGGGGACAGGGGGGTGCAGTTTGCGCTGAACCAATCTACTAGCAGGTTGGCTAAGTCAACAGGATCAGAGTAAGTGATACTGTTAAGTACTAACTCAGAATAAACCTGAGCTTTAATCACACAAGAAAGACTTGAAAATGATATAGCTACGGAGTGCCAATAAGTGATCCAACACCACTCTAATCACAGTCACAACTTCCGTTGTGAAGCCAAATGAATAATAGCAGTAAAAAGTTGAACAAATACTTGCAGTGAAAATAAACAAAGTCCACTGTAATATGCTGTCATAAAACCCGTAGTTGTTCCAAACAGCTTATTGCTGATAAATACTCCACATATGCGTTCTAAGCAGCACACCAGCTCCGAATAAAAATCACTAGTTTATTAGCAAAATACTCTAAAATTGCTGAACAAACCTCTACATGTTCATGTCCGAGGTTAAACAAACAAATCACTTAAAGCGTACTCCATAAAAAGAATGAATATACATATAATTGAATAACTGTGGACTTATTAAAACGGTTTAACGCTTTCAACCATAGCTTATGGGCTTCTTCAGAACACCTTCATTTTAAACTGTGCGCCTTTTAAAACTTCCATGGCGCCAAACTAAAATGTAACATTCAAAATTTTAAAGTGACAGTACTTGATGTTATTAACTTCTTACGCTAAATACAACACTAAACTTTTTACGATAATTAACCACACAGTTCAATCTCTTGCACTACTTTGTTAGTAGTGCAATGCAAGATAATATGTAAAATACAGTGTATCTAAGATTTTGAATAATATTAATGTCCAAATGCATCAATTAATAACTATACATAAATACTGAATTTTTCACAACTATACTACCACAATTTACAATGGTTAAAATAGTCATCTGACTACTCGATATCCACATATTGTTCTACAAACCTATCCGTCATTGTTATTTTGTTGCTTATTATACCTTCAATGTTTGTATTTAATAATATGAAAATATTAAAATATTAAAATATTAAATTGTTACGATTTTAAAATATAAAATATACAATATATTATATAAATTGTTTATAAAATCAGCGGGTTTCAGTCCATCGACCTAACTGTTGAATAAAGTACAATATGATTCCAAAATATAATTTGAATATGGTACTACTTAAACCACTACTTTTTTGTTTCAAAAAATATTGTGTGATACTAACACATGGAATTTATATACTACTAAACACAGAAGAATCTGGTCATTTAATTAGTAAAATTCAGGTTGTTTTTAAAGCATATAATTTACTACATGTTCATCTCAAGAATGGCCTTCAATGAAATATTGTCATTAAGGCCCGGAGGTGTGGTGGTATCTGTAAATAACTGCCACCATACTTCACAATAGTTTAAAATTTTTTTATTATCTCTACCTCTGGGATCATTTCTGACAACATCTAACAAGGCAGATTTAAAATGATGTTTTGGACCATTCTGTTCAATGTGTTTGAATAAAGCACTTTTTTGGTCCATTTTTCTTATATTATAAATATGTTCATATATACGTTTTTTTGGGCTTCTTTCTGTTTTTCCCACGTAGTAACTTGAACACTCTTGACAAATAGCGATATAAACAACCATCTTGGTATTACAATTCCCCTTAATTAACCTGATTTTTGGCCTAAATATATTTTTTAATACTATTTCTTTATTATTATCAAAAATGTAACAACACTGGCTACATGATCCACATTTGGTAGTATGTTGATTAGTATCTTTAACTTTTTCATTTCTTTGTATACTTCCCTTTTCCAAATATCTTTTAATGTTGGCTCCCATCTTGTACACTATACCTGGTTTGTCACCTATTATATTCCTTGCTGTCCCATCACTGGATAAAATATACCAGTAATTTTTTTATAATTTGTATAACATCCTCAGTTTTTGGACTATATGGTACAATTAATGTCCTTTGTTTATTTCCTTCCAAATGATTTGTTACCAACACACTTTCATTATTTCCATTAAACTTATTAACTTCATTACCTATCCCTAACAAGGGTTTGTATGTTGTACCCAATAGTCCTAATACATAGGTATCCACTTCATCCAATGGTTTCTGGGGATAACCCCTTTCACAGAACAAAGTGTGAATGTGTCCAATTTCTTCCAATATGGTTTTGTACTCAATAGTCATTCTCATAGCCCTAATACATTGGCCCTTGTATATATTCTGCTTAAACTTCTTAGGATGACGTTGTGACTGTGATTAGAGTGGTGTTGGATCACTTATTGGCACTCCGTGGCTATATCATCATCATAAACCTGGGCTTTGCCATGGAGGTTCCTGACGTAACTGAAGAAGACTTTGTGGTTTCCCTTTGTTTCGGAGGCTAGTTTCAATTCATAATTGGTTTTGGAGGTTTTCTCTAGTGGTCTAATTTGCTTGTTGAGGCTGAGGAGGGAGTTTTTCCAATTTGGAATTTGTTCCTTTTTGCCCTTGTACAACCGTTTTTTCCTTTTGCTGTAAAGCCTGTTGATAGAGGATGTCCACCACACAGGTTTCTGTTTTCTTGAGGAGCAGGTTTTAGTTCTGTTGGGTATGGCTGAGTCCATGCAATTGTGCAGGTGCTTGTATACTGCACTGGCATACTGTTCAGCATAGTTGTCTGCATCCTCTGATGGGGCGGTGGTGTGAAGCTACTGATACCCTCCCTTAGGAGGTTGCAGTCAGCTTTTGAGAACTTTTTTAGCCTGGTTACAGCTTGGGGGGGTGGAGTGCTGGGTGGGATAGAAACTTTGAATGAGGCAGACCAATGATCTGATCTCACCAGGGAAGAACATACTATGGGAGTGGTGTGGCAGTCCCCCATGATGGTGAGAACCAAGTCCAGAATGTTATCTCCCCTTGTGGGGGATGAGACAAGCTCATCTAGTGTATTAGAACTGATGAAGTCAAGGAATCATTGAGTGAGTGCATTAGTGCAGAAATAGTTCACCCAGTCTATGGTGGGGTAGTTAAAGTCACCAATGATCATGGTATAGGAGGTACCTTGATGGAGTCAAGTAGATGCAGGTCAGATGAGTGGGTATTCTGAGTCATAGGGAGAGTTGTACCTGGAGTAGTTCCAGTGCATCATGCTGACAAACCAGTCTGGTGGTGTGCCTGCCTTTAATGAAGATAGAGACTCCACCACCCTTAGTCTTCCCGATTTCATTTTGGGGTCAGAATGTGTAGAATGAGGTATAGCCTGGTAAGGCAGGGGTGCCCTCCACAGCCCTGAACCAAGTTCCTGTGACTGCACAGTCATTGGAATCTTCCAGTGCAAGGGGAGCCTCCAGTAAGTCCTTTTCAGGTTAAGGCTCAGCATGGACTGAAGACGTTTTTAAGGTGGAGGGGGCCTCTACAAAAAGTGACATAACATAAGCATATCTGCAGGTAGAAATGGAAGAAACACCCTAACAGTTTTATCTATTCACAAAGACAAAGGCTTATTTCCTTATAACAAACTTGATTTAGGAATGGCCTCCACATCAGTTATGTGTCACAGGATCAGTTTCTAAAGGATATTCTGAATACATAATGATACTATTATGATATTCCGGTAACAAATTGATGAAGATCATCCAAACAACTTATAGAAAGTCTTGAAGACTTAAAAAAGTACAAGTGTTCAACTAACAATGTAATAAAAAAGGCTTATATAAGAAATGTTTACCAGTAGAGAAGGCACTAAATGTTGCAATGCATGGCTAGATATATGCATTAGAAGCAGATCACTAAACAAGGGTGTTTAATCTTTAACCCAATAAAATGTCAGTTTGTAATGAGAGACGGAGACGTGCATCTAAAGTGCTAGACACCATTTGTAAGAACCTATTCCTATGATATTCAGTTTAAACAGATAGTAGCATTGCAGAACTGCCACATGAGAAAGCCCAAGAGGCCAAGATCCCTGATCCACTTAGTATGTTTATATAACAACAGAGGAGCAGTCACCTGTATCCAACAAAATGATCCAGGATGAAACCTAGAAAGACCTGATCTGATGTTGTTAGTTTTCTTTCCATTCATCACTGATGGGTTTGGTTCCAAGCCTTCGGAACCAAGTTGGCCTTTTAACCAAGCTCGCGCCAGCCAAAAACCCTCGAGCTAAGCGTCTACCCAGAATGCCCTTCTCCCTGTTACCTCAGATCTCGTTTGCCATGTAGCTGTAAAGCCACGTTTCAGCTGACCTCTCAGCTAAGTAGAACTTTATTTGATATTTTGTCTGGAAAATTTTTGATATCTCCTTTTTTTATTGAGCGATTAGTATTTCTAGTGTGTTTTCTTCTGTCAGACCTTAATTTTTCTAGTCAGCTCTACCTGTTGTTACCATTGGTAAACTTTCAAGTACCATTGTTGGTACGGCCTTTCTGCCATCTGCCTGCAGAATTTGCGTTGGTTTTTCCACAGACTCCTTCTTAAACTCCTCCTTCGACCATTTCAGTTCCAAAGCCTTCTGCTCTAATGTCCTTCTCGAACCCCATCACCTTGGCACCTATAGTGGACCTCACTCAGGCTCTGGGTTTGTCCCTTTGGTCTTCGGTTCCTGTGGAACCGGTCCTTCCTCAATCTGGGGATTGGGGGGGCGGGTGCCTTGGCCCAGGGCACAGAGCCATCTTTGTCCTTGGTTCCCTCCTTGGTGCCAATAGCCATGTCTGCACCGATCCTGCTTGAGGCTACATCCATGGGGGCGGTATCATCAGAGCAGGGTGTGACCCCCGGTCCTGATGTTGTCTTTCTTGGTTCCGAGCTCCCATCCCTCTTCGGGCAGACCTGCTTTCCATGTGATGGAGAGGGCACTCACTTCTGGAAGCACTCCTCTGACATCGAAACCCCAGTTTTCACCCCCTGAGCTACAGCTGCCACAGACCACCCCCCGGGGCAACAGACAGAGAAGCCGCAGGACACCCCTGATCAGGGTACCTGCTCTTCCAATTCCTCCTCAGAGACCCCCACTGATGAGCCCCCTCAGAAGAGGACGTGCAAAAGGAAGCACATGGACTCACCTGAGGAGTCCTTAATGAAAGACATGGATTACGATGATGGTGAAGGGTCCCCATGGTCACCTCCTGATGATGTCTCCTTTGGAGACATCCTGGAAATGCTAAAACAGAGAGGTGACTGGAAGGCCTCCAACCCTTCATCTGAGGAGTCCATGTTCCTGCAGGCTTTCCACTCCTGACCTTCTACCTCTTGGGTGACCCCACCTGTTGACGAGCTCATCCAGCTCGTCATGCAGCATGTTTGGAAGAATCCTGATTCTGTTGAGACGATCCCTCAGAGACCTGACAAAATTCTCTCCCCTCCTGAGGAGAACCCGCATTGGTTCAGAGGGTTACCAGTCAATGCTATGGTGGTGAGGGCAGCCACGAAAAAAGACTTGGCTGATGAAAGTCCCACTGTCCATCTGCTCAACAGGAGTCCCGGGCGGTGGACAGACTAGGGAAGTGAGGTTTTGCATCAGGGACTTTTGCTACATGATCTCTGAACTATGTGGCACATTTTACGAGGCTTCAGAGGGACTTGATCTCCGAACTCTCTGGTACACTCGCAGGACAGCTGTCTGATGAGGTCAGGGACAAAGTGGCCTCACAGCTTGCAACCCTGGAATCGATATCCAACTCGTTCATGAGGTTGCTATCACATGCGGCTGAAGGGCCGGCTAGAACAGCGGGTTTGAGCATTGTCATGAGGCGTCATGCCTGTATATGCAGTTGTGACCTCGCAGACCCCTTCAAGTCTTCCTTTTTGAATGTTCCCATCAAAGTGTCATCTCTTTTTGGCTTCAAAGTGAAGGACACGCTAGTCAGGTGCGAGCAAGGTGGAAAGACCCTGTCTGCCATAGGCCTACAATTTTCCAATCCTCAACGTACCTCCTCCAGGAATCAGAGGAGTGAGAAAATGTGGCACAAAAAATCTCAGGGTCCTTTCCGTGCTGCACGTGGTGATGATACCCCCAGCAGCAGAGTCGGTAACAATTCCGGAAGACACCCCTAGAGAGGCAGAGGGGGTCCTCATAACCAAGGCTCCAGGGACTCCTTCTCTGGGCAGCCTTATCAGTGCTCCTGAGGAGCAGCCCAATTGCTTTCCTCTGGAAGCAGTCTGGGGTCATTTTTTTCTGCACCAAGCTGCCTGGCATCCTATTACCACCGATCACTGGGTGCAGAGTATAATCACCAGAGGTTACACCATTCCCCTTTTTTGTCAAATAAATCTTCCAAAAAACCTTTTTAACATTCCACCCAGTCAAAGGGAAGAAGCAGCTTCAGAGATAATAAAGCTGTCTCAAAAAAGAGTCATCCAACCAGTCCCACCAGACCACCATGGATCCAGATTCTACTCAAGATTCTTTTGGTGCGAAAAAAGACAGGGGAATGGAGACCCATTTTGGATCTCAGCAACTTAAACAAGTCTGTCACCCAAACCAAATTCCAGATGGTCATGGTTCAGGCCATTCACCCTTTTTTAAGGGAAGGCGATTGGATGTGCTCAACAGATCTCCAGGATGCATATTATCACATCAAAATGGACAAATGCTCCAGGAGTCTGCTTTGCTTCTGGCTAGAGTCCAGTCATTATCAATTTTGTGCCCTACTGTTCGGTCTCTCTACAGCCCCCAGAGTGTCCATGAAGTGCATGGCAGTGGTCACAGTTCACTCGAGGCTACAAGGATTCCATATTTGGATGACTGGCTCCTCACCGCCCCCACCGAGCATCTTCTGATAACAGCACTGAGTTATACACTCTCTCTGACAGTTGGAAAATAACAATACATTGGAAGAAACCAAACCTTACTCCTACACAAGTAGAATTCATTAGAGCAGTGTTCAATACCCGGTCCTGTCTGGTGCCACTCCCAAATCACAGACTCCAGCGATTGAGACTTCAGTTCCGAGTGATACTCTGTCAAACAAAAGTTTCAGCAAGAAAAGTTCTTCAAGCCCTAGGATCTATGGCAGCCTCAATTCCAATAGTGTCCCTAGGGAAGCTATACATGTGGATCCTACAATGGTGCCTTCTTTGTCAATGGTTCCTAAACTATCACCCCCTCAGTTACCAGATTCAAATAACCAACTCCTGCAAAAAGGACCTCCTTTGGTAGATGAGGCCAGACACAGAAATTTGGAGTTGCCCATTTCACTCCCCTCAAACCAGGGCTACTGTAACCAAGGATGCTTCCCTGATCGGGTCGGGGGGGGGGGTTCCAGAGTCCAAGGTGCATGGTCCACCTCAGAGGCCCACCTGCATATCAATGTTCTGGAACTAAGAGCAGTGCTGTTAGCATTGCAGACTTTTCATATGGTTCTCCCTTCTGGGACAATTGCTATTTAGTCAGACAACATGTCAGTGGTCTGGTATATCAACAAGCAAGAAGGAACCAAGTCCTGCCCCCTGTGTCGAGAGAACATGAGAATTTGGCAGTGGGCAATAGCTTCCAACCGCTTTCTGACAGCAACATATATCCCAGGGAACTCCAACGTAATTGCGTACAAATTGAGCAGATGCATCCTCCTGCCTCATGAGTGGCCCCTCAATCCCGAGGCGGTGACAGAAATCTTCAGCCACTGAGGCCAGCCTTGCTGTGATCTTTTCGCCTCCCCACTGAACAGCAAGTGCAGCAGCTATTTTGCCCTGTTTCCCCGAGAGGGGAAGTCCCTGAGGGATGCTCTAATGCATGATTGGCCCACGGGACTTCTTTACTCTTAATCTCCCATTCCCCTGATTCCACAATTTCTAAAGAAAGCTCTTCAGTTGAGATGCAAGGTGATCCTCATAGCTCCATTCTGGCCTTGACAAGTTTGGTTCCCCTTCCTTCGGCCTCACCTAATATATCCACTGTGGATTCTGTATCCTCTTCCAGATCTGATTACTCACCCCCAAGAGATGAGCCACCCAAATCTGTCCAGTCTCAAGCTGACAGCTTGGTTTCTCCACTTCCACTAGTTGCCAGGCAAGCTAATCTTACATCACCTGTTCGAGACATCATTCTGGCCTCTTATAAACCATCCACCAGAAGACTATATCAGGACAAATGGAAAAGATTCTCCATCTGGTCCAAGGATAACATGTTAGACCAGTATTCGGCTCCAGTGACTGCGGTGCTACAATACTTGTCTACATTTTTGATAATGGAGCCTCTGCCTCTACGGTATGAGTACACCTGGTGGCAATTTCTAATTTCCACAATGGTTTAGATGGCACCCCTCTTATATCTTTATGTCTATGCAAAGCCTTTCTCAGGGGAACCTCTCATATCAGGCCTCCTGTCAGACAGCCTGCGAAACCATGGAACCTCACTTTAGTCCTTCAGTCTTTGACTCAAAAGCCTTTTGAACCCGCAGTGAAATGTGACCTAAAGTTCTTGTTCTTAGTAGCCATCATGTCAGCCAGATGGGTCTTGGAGCTGCAGGTATTGTATATCAAGAGGCCCTATCTGGTCTTCCATAAAGACAGACTATCACTTCGGATGAATCTATCCTTCCTTCCCAAAGTTGTTTCTGAATTTTCCATTAACCAGACAATTGACCTACCAGTGTTCTTTCAGAACTTTTCCAATAAAAAAGAGTACTGCCTACATTCCTTGGATGTACATAGGCAACTGAGATTTTACCTAGACAGGGCCAAACCTATCAGTAAGTCTGAACAGCTTTTCATCTCCTTTTCTGGGCACAGAATGGGAAATGCTGTTTCCAAGGTTACATTATCAAAATGACTAAGGGATTGCATACATTCCATTTATTCCCTCATAAAAGAATCTATGCCAAACGTTAAAGCTCACTCCACTAGATCTATGGCAACATCTGTAGCTTCCCATTCCAGGGCTTCCATGGATGATATTTGTGCAGTAGCCACTTGGGCTAAGCTTCATACCTTTATCAATCATTATAAATTGGACTTGGTCTCCAGAGGTGAGAGCTGCCTTCTGCTCAGTGGTACTCAGGAATGTTCTTGCATAAGGGCCGTCCATGGACCTCAAGGTACCTTGGGATTCTGTCCCATTAGTGATGAATGGAAAGAAGATTAACAACATCAGATAAAGAAGTTGTGTCTTACCATAACTTTCCATCTGTGTTGTTCATCTTCTTTCATTCATCACTTCCCATCCTCCTTCCCCATCCAAAAGCTCCTGGGGGATGCTTTGGGTCCAAGTGGTGTCCTATGGCATTTGCCCAGAAGTGGCCTCAGCTTTACTTATCTATCTCTAGCAAACTCGATCTGAGGTAACAGGGAGAAGGGCATTCTGGGTAGAAGCTTAGCTCGAAAGTTTTTGGCTGGCGCGAGCTTGGTAAAAAGGCCAACTCGGTTCTGAGGGCTCGGAACTGAATCCATCAGTGATGAATGAAAGAAGATGAACAACACAGATGGAACGTTATGGTAAGACATAACTTCTTTTGTTGGTCACAAGTATAAGACATTTTCATAAAGTGAAGGCTTAAGATGAGCAATTCACAGCATCCAGCATTTACAGTTATGAAAGGACAGTTACTCACATGTCATGGAATGTTACTATGTGGGCTAGGAATCATAACCCCCCATTTATGTGCCAGATTGTCTGCTGTCTGACACAATATACTGGAGAAACTTGGGGTTGTAAAACAAAACCTTTGTCTTGGAGTTTTGTGCTTTGGCCTGGAATTGCTGA
Organism: Protopterus annectens; assembly: GCF_019279795.1. NCBI lineage: Eukaryota > Metazoa > Chordata > Ceratodontiformes > Protopteridae > Protopterus > Protopterus annectens. The sequence continues at coordinate 971,692,271 of NC_056725.1, read as the reverse complement.
ATGAAAGGAAGTACTAGCAAAGTTGAAACAGATGCTAAACAGTTTGAAATACAACCAGGAGGTGTATTTGCACCTCTGAGAATGGTCTGCAGTACTGCTGCAAAACATCCATATTAATTTTGCAGATCCTTATATGGATTCAGTGTAAACTTCCACCATTTTCTTTGGAGTAGTTTAAACTTATATGAAACTAAAATAGCATAAACAAAATTCACATTTCTTCATGATCATCTAGCCAGAGTCAGGTTGGCAGTAAGGTTTTTCAAAACACTAAAAAATCTATTAAAGCCATTAAACCTGAATATAAACCATTACTGCTAAAACAGACCACTTCTACAAGTGCACCAATACGTATTTTATACAGCCATTAACAGAGATCCAGCAATATGTTTATGAACAGAAACAAAAGGTCAAGAAAGGACCTGCTGAAACCTAATATTGGAGGACAGTACCAAACAAACAATTTCAGCACATTTAAGGACAATCTAGGGAGGTTCTTCTACAAGATGGTATAATTACAGGGCTGATAAGTGGAAATCAGACCATGTGGTCGTAAGAGCAGGATGAGTATGAGTAACCAGTAATGGGAGAGTTAAAACATGGAGACACTATGCAGAAATGTTCCATATAGGCTTAAATACTTTAACTAAAGCAGAGACACCAACAGTTAAAATGAATTAAAAACAAATCAAGAAATGAAAACACTTAATCTTCCTCTCTCTGTGCATGCAATGAAACTATTCCAATGCAACAGTAATTTAAAAGGTCACAGCAAACAGCAGCTTAGAAATTTTAAGACCCTTAGCTCTGAGCTGACTGGCCTGGAACTGCCTTATTGCAAAGACTGGTCCTGAACTAATCTGACATACACTCAGTAAATAAGAATGAAACTTAAGTTTAATAGTAACAGTTAGACCACTTAAACAACAAAATGTATTGCAACTATGTTCTGAAATTACTAATATAGACTTAATGACCTTACCTAAAGCAAATATAGACTGTTAAAATTAATTTAAAAACAGATCAAGAAATGAAAACACTTATCTTTCTTTCTTTCTCCATGCAATATAGCTGTTAAAATGCCGTAGTCACTTAAAAGATCCCGGCAAACAGCAGCTTTGGAATTTTTAGACCCTTAGCTCTAAGATGACTGATGTGGAACTACCTTAATGCAAAGACTAGTCCTGAACTAGCCTGACATGCACTCATCGCATAAGAATGAAACTAGGATTTAATACCAACAGTTAGACCACTTAAACAGCAAATGCAGTATAACTATGCATTGGAGTAACTAATATAGGTTTAAACACCTTAGCTAAAGCACATGCAGACTATTAAAATGAATTTAAAAATAGATCAAGAAATTAAAACACTTTCTTTCTCCATGTAATAGAATTATTAAAATGCAACAGATTATTAAAAGATCGCAGCAAACAGTAGCTTTGGAATTAGACCCTTAACTCTAAGCTGATTGGCCTGGGACTGCCTTAACACAAAGACCAGTCCTGAACTAGCTTGACATACACTCAGTACATAAGAGCGAAACAAGTGTTTAATACCAATAGTTATCCCACTTAAACAGCAAAATGCAGTGCAACTATGTAATGGAATTACTAAAATAATCTTAAAGACCTTAGCTAAAGCATATACAGGCTGGTAAAATAAATTAAAAAGAAGAAGATCAGAACATAAAAACACTTATCTTTCTCTGTGTAATGGAACTATTAAAATGCAACAGTAATATAAAAGATCACAGCAAACATTAGCTTTGGAATTCGTAGGCCTTTAGCTCTAAACTGCCTGGCCTGAAACTGTCTTACTGCAAAGGCTAGTCTTGAAGTAGCCTGGTATACATGCAGAACATAGGAATGAAACTATTGTTTAATACCAATAGTTAGATCACTTAAACAGTATAATGCAGTGCAACTATGTACTGCAATCACTCATACAGGCTTAAAGACTTTAGCTAAAGCTGATGCAGACTTCTTCTTCTTTCGGCTTTTCCCGGTTAGAGGTCGCCACAGCAGATCACCTGTCTGCTCATGACTGGCAGTAGAGTTTTACAGTGTTGAGTTGCCAGCCCGGTGCCCAACCTTCCACGGAAGGCACACACACACACACACACACACACACACACACACACACACAGCCAATTTAGAGTGTCCAATCCACCTACAGCGTGTCTTTGGGATGTGGGAGGTAACCGGAGCACCCGGCAGAAAGCCACGTGACCACAGGGAAGACATGCAGACTCCACACAGAAGGCACCCCAGCCGAGGATCGAACCAGAGAACCTCTTGCTGTGAGGTGACAACACTAACTGCTGCACCACCATGGCCACCCTGATGCAGACTGTTGAAAAGAATTTAAACAACAGATCAATAAATGAAAACACTCTTTTTCCAAGATGGCTGCACACTGATCAACAGCTTAACTTCAGCTCTCCCAGTATGAAAAAAAAAGAAAGAAACTGAAAAACAAGGGCCAGGAACTCTTGTCACTTTTAGTAAATTCATTTACTGGCTGGTAAGTACACTGCTTGTATGCCAGTAAAGAAGAAACTAAGAGAACCTGGAAAAAAATCAACAAGAAAAGATGAAGAGAAAACACTGACTGGGAAGAATCCTGCAGTTCTTCAGCAAAAACTGTTCAAGCTTCAGCTTTGGAGCACGACATGACTTCTAGTAATCTAGAGGAAAGAATAAGTCAGATTTGCTTAGATCTATCAACTCAAATAACAAAAGGCTGGAAAATATAAGAAGCTTTAAACAAATATTCAATGAACTGATAAAACTGCAAAACTCGGGCCAAAATAAAAAAAAGCTGGCTGAGAATGACACTGCTCAAGAAGAGATGTTTCAAAAATTGTAGAATTAGAGGACAGAGCATGTAGGGAAAAACTGAGATTTTCTGATGTACCAGAGAAACTAGAAGTAACAGACAATATTAATTTTATGAAAGCACAAATAAGTAACTGGACTGGTATTCCACAGCAGGGGAATGTTAATTGAAAGGGCACACTGTTTATGCTCCAAACCTGGCCATGTCAAAGCAGCCAAGACCTCTAATAGTACAGATATAACTGAAATAACCTCCAGGGAAGGGAAATCCAAGAACCAAGAACCAGAAAAAAAAGATTTCTCAGTGTCACATAAATCACAAAGTAGCACTGGAACTAAACAAAAAACAAGCTCTTTAACTCAAAACAGAAATTTAATGCAAAAAGTAAAAAAATAGATGAGCACCAAATTAGTTACAACATGCACTTTCATCCCTTACAAAATCAACAGGACTTCATCAGGACTACAAATAGTTATGTTAAAAAGTCCTTAAATAACTTCCTAAAGTCAAATGATTTAAAGAATGAATATCTATTGGCCCCAAGTTGGAACTATTCTTACAGTTAATACAATACAACCATAAAAGGTTAAATACACACTACCAAATCTGGAAAGGCATAAGTATATAGTTCTATGTGAAACCAATGAGCTAAAAATTATTTAAAACGTTTATAAAAAGTTGTCCGTATATATAAGATTTTTAAAATGCATGATGACAATCAACTTTTACTGTTTGAACAGTATAGATAAAAACATTGCTTACACAACATCCACTTAAGGCAAGGAGAAACGTGAAAACAAATACCACAAGATGTTCCTTACATCCTGTTATAACTCAGCAACTCTCAACTTTAAGATCAAGTTAATAGAAACATGTTAATTTAGTCTTGGTGTTAATGATGCACTTAGGCAAAGTTTCCAAAATAATCCTCTGTATTCTATTTTTGTCTCCCAAGCTCCCCTCCCGGGTCATGCGGGACTATTATTATATACTGTACACCAGGTATAAGAGAAACAAATTTACCCCAGCAATCAGGGAATGTCAAGAGGTAGGTGTGAGATTCAAGTTGCCGTATCCATCTGTCTTGAGAATATTTTACTGGAGGATCAGAGTCATTTTTTGGTGCAAAATAGGCTAAAAAAGAAATACAAACATTTGTCCAACAAAAAGTGAGCAATCAAGCAGAAGGGGACTCTGCCTTTCATTCTTTGTCAGTGAAACCTTTTCTATTGTTCTAAAGGAAAATGCTTGAGGTAAAGAGAAAAGCACAGGAGGTGACTAGAACAACAGGGAGTACCTTGGAACTGAACAAGAGTCTGGTGCAGTGAGATGGAGCTGAACAGGATGAAGACCAGCAACATGGAAATTAGTGAATAAATGTAAGACTGCAAAGTATCAATACCCATTTGTGAAATACGTCTGTATAAGAAAAAATGGGAAAGAGTGGACTTTCGTTGACTTTGTTAAACTTCTGGGGAACTGAAAGGCATTTCCATCACTTTATGTCATTAATGTTTGGAAGGACACGGGGGAAGGAGAGGAAGGATAAAGCTAACTGTAAGCAAAACAATTTCTGTTCTTAACAGTATTTCTATAAAACTTTTCATGATATAAATTGTATGTTTTATAGTAAAGCATTTTTAGTTGTTCTTGTGTATGCTAAAGATACTAAAGTAAACATGCCTTTTTTATTTTATCTTTTTTTAGTATAAAGAAATGTTAGCATTACAATGCAAAAAGAAAAAAGGCAAGCACAAAAGCACATTTACATTAATAGGTTGTAATCTTGGGTTGTGGAGGTGGGGGAGGACTGCAAAAGATTTTATATATATATATATATATATATATATATATAGAGAGAGAGAGAGAGAGAGAGATGATATGTTTTCTCTTACTTTTGCATAGTTGAATGTCTGGATTAAGACCCTTGGCTTACTCTAATAACAAGTTTTAAGAGAAAACAAGTAAATAAGAGAACACTGAATATAATGAAAAACACTTTCTTCAGTAATAAATGTTTCAGCTTGTCTTTAATAGCCTGCAGTTGAGGACTACATTTTTTCTCTTACATTTTCATGGATACAAGATGATTACAGGGAAATTAAAAAAGTCAAAGCACTGTTTCTTCATGGATAAAAGTTAATGTTTTCTGAAAGCATGCAAGTTGTTTTTCACAACTGGGAGATGAATAAGATAAAAAAGAACCAGCACCAATTAGTCTAAGTACAAGTACAGAAAATAACATGCATTTTAGCATGGATAACCTCAACTTTAGGTTAGTTAAAACCTGTGCTTGCATCTATTTGGGACAATTGTTCCTATTAGGAGGGTTAAACTTAATTATTTGAAGATGACATAGTTTTGTGTGTTTGTATTAAGTTAACAGGTTCTGGGGATGTTCTTGGTGTGTTTGTTTTTTGTTTGAGGATTTTCATTAAAACAAAATTCTTACAAAATGTGCCACAGGTTCCAATGTTGATGATAAGAAAAAAACTGTATAAAAGATCAAATTGCCAAACATTAGTACATGCATGTATCACAAAAGCTCAAAACAGACATTGAAAAAAGCTGCCATATATATATAATAGATGGAAATAATGATTTCTCATCATAATAGTGACACTTTCCACATTATCTTGGAATGTGAATGGTCTCACAGGCATAGACAAAAAGGAAAGATTATTTTATTATATTAAAAAATGCAGGGTGCAAATAGCAATGCTACAGGAGACCCATTTGGAAATAACTAAGCTTATTTGCCATGTCTTATCTATAAGCCATGCAGCTATCCATCTTATCAAGAGTATGTCAATACCTAGTTGTTCTAATTTATTGATCAGTGTTTTGTGTATGACCCTGCCAAATGCTGACATTAAATCTATATAAATTACACCATTGCACAATTTTTCATTCATAGCTGCTAGTATATTATTATAGAACATCATGTTATGGGTGGTAATGGATCTATTTTCAACATATGAATGCTGATATATGATTTCAAGTCCCAACCTATCCAATTCTGACAATAACTTATTCAATATTACCTTCTCCGTTATTTTTCCACAACATGAAAGTAGACTTAAGGGTCTATATGACTCTAGGCTTCTCCTACTCCCCTTTCTCTTAAAGACAGATTTAATAAGAGCATATCTCCAATCTTGAGGAATCTCCCCATATTTATGTGACCTAATAAATAATAGACATAATGGCACTTTAAGTTCTTGCTGAAGTGTTCTCAGGTCATTATTATTAATTCTGTCTCCTCTATGTGCTATGTTTGGATCCAGTTTGGACAGTTCTTTTTCAATATAAACTCATTTTATACCAGTATCTGAGGTTACCTGAATGTCACTAGGATGACTTACCACTGCCTTTATGTAGCCAAACTGTTTTGCACAAGATCATGTAAATATATCTATAATCTGTTGTGCCTGAGAATAAATTTTGGGCTCTACACACAGTTTATCAATTTCTATGTCATTACTCCTTCTACATCTTACGTGTCTATAAAAAGGTTTCCTATTATGCTCAATATCTTTATACACATTTTATTCAATTTTTTTTTTATTTTTGTCTCACACTATACTTGATTTGTTTGTCCAGATTGTTTATTTCAGTTCTCAAAGATGTAGTTTGACCTCTCTTCCATTTCATACATGTTTTGTCTCTCACCTTAATCATGTACTTTGTTTTAATGGAAATATATCCCCCTGACATTGTATGCCTAGATCCTGATGTTAAACATTTTTTTATTTTTTGTACTCAAACAGATGCTCTTTCAAAACTTTCCGCATTCCATCTGCAGTTTTCCACTGAACACATCATTCCAGTAAGTTTTACGTACGTAGTGACTGTTTTGCTTCCATATAATCTGTAACTAACCTTCTGTGCATTGGTTTAGATTTCAATTTGGCAGAATTATCTAGCAACAAATTAACATTTATAACCCCATGATAAGTGCATACCAACAGTGGTAAAACTTGACTTGAAGTAACACTAATTTCTTTAGGAACACAAACAATGTCTAATATATTCTGTTCCCTAGTAGTTTTTTTTATAATCTGATGCAATTGTTGCTCCTAAACACATGTTGTGATAATTTCCTTACTGACGTTGTTGAATCAATATCATTCCAGTCTTTTTCTGGTAAATTTAAGTCCCCAGCTAATATTATTTTTCCCTCCTCTGTTTCACACAAGAAATGTATGAATACCTCTAGGTCATCAGCACTTGACTTTGGTGGTCTATACACTCCAACAACTGTTATATATATTCCAGGGATGTCTTTACTGTCACAGTTACAAAGTCTATCACTGAACATGTAATAATCACAGGTCTCATAACTATTTTAATCCCTATCATAATACCACACCTGATTTTTTATTAGACTGTCGGTTACAGTAAAAACATTTATACTCTGACAGAAATGGTTTCCAGTCACTGTTCTTTAACCATGTTTCACAAACAATAACAACATCATCAATCTTGTGGAAACATAGCAAATTTTTTGGTCATCAAACCCAACGCAATAACTTTGTGTGTCCTTATGGTAGTAAAGACCCTGAGCGTGCAATGCGAGTAGGAACAGGTGTTGGAGAATTAGATGCATTTGAGGGAGATTGGAGAAATGATGACCCTGACTTGCACCCAGCCAACAATTTGGCTAATAACAACCATTTTAACACTAATGACAGTAATGATTCTTTTTACAACAGGGGCCAGAACCATCAACGGAGATACAATATGAGGGGCAGGAAAGAGAACATCAATTACAACAGATAACTTCAGCACCCGCCATTTTATCAAACAATACTGGAGACTTCAAAGTGTACAATTACTCTAATTTTAACATTAGACACGAACTTTGTAACCTTTTTAGCAAAGGACTGACCTTTGTACCTGATGACCACTTTGACCTACCAGCGACTTTGATTGACTTGAAGTTATACATCCGAAAACTTAACCTGTCCTTGATTTTCGGAGACAAGCCTTTTGTAGAAGACCCTTTGAGGGTATCTAGTACTTACAATCCAACAATTTGCCCCCCTTTATCTTTGTTTGAACACATGTGTGAGGCCAATTTCAGGGCTCTCTACATGACTAGAAAGAGGAATACCATTAGGAATGTTTCAGACAATGAAGTAGAAGCCTTGAACCTAGTCAGAACTTTACCGGTCAGAGTTTTGAAATCAGACAAAGGAGGTGGTTTGGTGATCATGGACAAAGAGGAATATGATAAGAAAATGTTGGACATTTTGAACAGTAACACCTATGTTAGATCAAGTATCAACGAAATGAATATTGCATATAAAAAATGTTTTCCTTCTTTAGGGACTTATTGATTGAAGGCTTGATCAGCATTGATATTTACAACTATATAGTGGTTCCTAACCCAAAAACACCTAACTTATTTGGTTTACCCAAGATTCATAAAAACCTTCAAAACCCCCCTATGAGGGCTTTAGTCAATGCTAGGTCTTCTATTACTTATGCTTGTGCCAAGTTCGTTGATGAGTTATTATAGAAGTATGTGTCCCAAGAGTTACAAATAGTTAAGGACTCCTGGGCTTTTTTAGAAAATGTAGACAAATTTGAATACTGTGACAACATTCATTTTCTTACAATAGATGTAGTCGACCTTTACTTCTCCATACCCCACGACATAGGGATTGAATATGTCATCAGAAACCTAATAGCACATGGAGTGGAGAGTGATGAGATCCGTCTAATTCAAGAACTATTAGACGTGATCCTGAACAATAATTATGTTGGATTTAATGGGGGCATACATAAACAAATAATTGGAGTAGCTATGGGTTCCCCTTGTGGAGCCAGCTACGCCAATTTAGTACTGGCCCAGTGGGAACACGACTATGTATTTAAGGACAACAGTTTTCAGAAAGTCAAACTATATAACAGGTTTTTGGACGACATTTTCATTATGTTTCAAGGTAACGTAGGGGATGCAAGCAACTTTGTTGAGGTTTTAAATAACAGCACTCCATTTTTGAAATTCACATTTACCTTTGGTGAAGACACCATTAACTATTTGGATGTTGAATTGAAGAGAGACAACATCCACAGGGGTTATGTTGCTAAAACCTACAGGAAACCCACTCACTCTAACACTATGTTACATTTTTCTAGTTGCCACCCGCTACACCAGAAAAAATCTGTTTTAAAGGGCCAACTAGTTAGAGTGGCAAGAATGACTACTGAAGACTCCTCCTTCAACGAGGAATGCACCTTGTTGAAATGCATGTTTATGAGTCGTGGGTACCCCCAAATCACTGGTGAATGACACAATAGGAGAAGTTTGTAGGAAAAGGGGTTTGGGTTCTTTCAATCCCATTCTCATTTTGAAACAAACCAACGTGAACCTGACAGAGTCAGATGAAGTCACATATCAGATTCTTGGTGTCCACTCTTCTAGCATGGGTCAAACCACTTTTTCCCAAGAGAAGTACAATAAAAAAAGTTTCATTACTTCTTTTTCATTAGCAGCTAAATATATTAGCAATGTACTTAGAAAGAATTGGCAGTTGTTATCTTTTGAAAAAGAACTCACGGAGAAAATAGGGGACAAACCTGTTATCATTTTTAGAAAGGGCAGAAACCTCAAAAACATTATGGAAAGACCTTCAATAAAGCATACTAAAACTGAAGGCACATACAAATGTGAGACATGCAACTATTGTAAATTTATATCTACAGGGTCCACATGTATAGTGAAGCAACGTCTGTTTAAAGCAAAGGGTCGTTACAATTGTAACTCAAAATTAGTGGTGTATTTAGCTGTGTGCCAGTCATGCCCTGCCTTTTATATAGGGAAGACTGACAGAAAACTTAAAGAGAGAATTTATGAACACACGTACCACATTAGGAAGAAGAGCAAGACTAACGCCCTTGCAAGACATTGTAATAACAACCCTTCTCACGCTTTCCTTTTTAAAGTTATAGACCAGGTGCTTACAGATGAAAGAGGAGGACCCCAACAATTGTTATGAGAAAAAAAGGAACTCATTTGGCAACTTAAAATGAACTCTTACACATCACCAGGGTTGAACGAAGTTACTTCTTTGACTTGTGTTTTAAAGTTAAGAAACCTGCTAAGATAAGACTTCTTTCATCATTACTTAAACCTCAAGTCTGGTTTTTAAACCTTAATTCACAAATGTTTAACTTGAGAAACATTAGTTTTCTGACCTCTGCAGCGCTTCGCTGTACTTTGACCCATACCTTATTTTATTTTATTATTTTTATTTGCATTTTCATTTTGCATAGTTTCGTTCAGGATTTGTATGTTTTATTTTTGTCAGGTTTTGCATTGTGGTCTGACTTGATTTTTGCTTACCTCTAGACACATACACCTTTTTGCGTAAGCAACAATGAGATCTTAATGTTTAGACCCATGGTATTTTGAAGTGCTATGTTTACCTATTGTCAATGTCATTGAACACCAACAGCTGTGGATTTACTTAGGTGTTGCGTTTCCTTCTTTCTTTTGTCTTCTGCTACTTTATTTATTACCTTTTTCGCACACAGTATAAACTCATTTGCAGAACAATGCGTCGTATTCATGGGCACGATTGTGAACTGATTTTTCATTTGTTTGGCTATCCGCCTTTTTCGCATGCTTAGCACCTGCATGGTTCTTGAATGAAGTACCATCTTGTGAATCCGGCGATTTGTTTGTTTTGATTTAGACGTGTCTTCCACGCAATGCCTTGCCATATTTTTTCTGAAACAGCTGCATTTTTACTTGTTTTGGCTGCTACAACTGTGCATACTAAAAGCTTAGAAAGTGTTCTGATCGCAGCTTGGTGCTTTACCCATTGCTCAAGAAACATTTTAAAAAAAATTATTTTTCATGTACTGTCGTTGCATTCTGTTGGCGTTGAAATGACAAGCAATTTCTGTGTTAGATTTTTAACACAGAAATAGACATATTCGGTTATTTAACATTAGAAATAACATTTCTTTTATTAGAAACGCCTTTGAAATTCCGGTTATTGCAGACTCCTAGTTGAGTTGCACTGTTTATTTATTCATTGATTCTTCATTATGCATTAGAGATGTGTACTCCTCACTACCTTTTCTGTTAAGGAATGGATATTATATTTGTATATACTTAGTTGCAAGCATTACTTCATTTTATTTTATTTTTAATCACAAGATTCTGTATGAGTTTTGTTTTACCCTATGAAAAGTTGTTTGCTAAAATGTATTTTAAGGGAAACAAACAGTATTTACACTTGATTAGGTTCATGAATCTTCACTAAGACATTCTTGGTTACTTTTATCAAGTTCATGTTACTTTTTTGAAAACTTTTTTATGTTTGACACCCTGTCTACACTAAGTAGACATTTATTTATGCTTTTAATGTAATACAACTTTAAATGTGAAGGTATGTCAGTGGGTTCAATTAAGGTAGCTGTTTGTAATTTTGTAACACACACCCCTTTTTTTGGGTTTTAAATTGTGTTTGATGATTTTTTCCTTTGTCTGAAGAAGTCTTCCTACTAAGGGAGACGAAAAGCGCTTTACTTTTACATTTCCTAATAAACCTTTGGAGTTTTACACCTGCTGGTTCGGAACCTTTTGGTTTGTTTTTTGACAGTTTGTTTTTCTTCAGTTTTGGAATTGTTAGTTGTCCTCTATGTGCTATGTTTGGATCCAGTTTGGACAGTTCTTTTTCAATATAGACTCATTTTATACCAGTATCTGAGGTTACCTGAATGTCACTAGTATGACTTACCACTGCCTTTATGTAGCCAAACTGTTTTGCACAAGATCATGTAAATATATCTATAATCTGTTGTGCCTGGGAATAAATTTTGGGCTCTACACACAGTTTATCAATTTTTATGTCATTACTCCTTCTACATCTTACGCGTCTATAAAAAGGTTTCCTATTATGCTCAATATCTTTATATACATTTTATTCAATTTTTTTTTATTTTTGTCTCACACTATACTTGATTTGTTTGTCCAGATTGTTTATTTCAGTTCTCAAAGATGTAGTTTGACCTCTCTTCCATTTCATACATTTTTTGTCTCTCACCTTAATCATGTACTTTGTTTTAATGGAAATATATCCCCCTGACATTGTATGCCTAGATCCTGATGTTAACATTTTTTTTATTTTTTGTACTCAAACAGATTCTCTTTCAAAACTTTTCACATTCCATCTGCAGTTTTCCACTGAACACATCATTCCAGTAAGTTTTACGTACGTAGTGACTGTTTTGCTTCCATATAATCTGTAACTAACCTTCTGTGCATTGATTTAGATTTCAATTTGGCAGAATTATCTAGCAACAAATTAACATTTATAACCCCATGATAACTGCATACCAACAGTGGTAAAACTTGACTTGAAGTAACACTAATTTCTTTAGGAACACAAACAATGTCCAATATATTCTGTTCCCTAGTAGTTTTTTTTATACTCTGATGCAATTGTTGCTCCTAAACACATGTTGTGATAATTTCCTTACTGACGTTGTTAAATCAATATCATTCCAGTCTTTTTCTGGTAAATTTAAGTCCCCAGCTAATATTATTCTTCCCTCCTCTGTTTCACACAAGAAATGTATGAATACCTCTAGGTCATCAGCACTTGACTTTGGTGGTCTATACACTCCAACAACTGTTATATATATTCCAGGGATGTCTTTACTGTCACAGTTACAAAGTCTATCACTGAACATGTAATAATTACAGGTCTCATAACTATTTTAATCCCTATCATAATACCGCACCTGATTTTTTGTTAGACTGTCGGTTACAGTAAAAACATTTATACTCTGACAGAAATGTTTTCCAGTCACTGTTCTTTAACCATGTTTCACAAACAATAACAACATCAATCTTGTGGAAACATAGCAAATTTTCCAATAAAAGTGTATTATTAATGCTTATAGCATTAACAGCCATCCGAGATGCATCAAATGTTGCTATCTGTGGACTGTAAATTTTTGACCTGGCAAAAATCCTGCCTAGTGTTTGTCAAATATTGCAATATATCTGCTACAAAAATGTTCTTCCCTGATCTTGATAAATGCATGCAATCCTATCTGAACACAAGTGTGTCAAAAACTAGGTTTGGATGCTCTTAGACATGTCCATTTTTTTTTTAAACAGAACATTTTTTTCTATGTAGGTATTTACCCAAAAAAGTCTTTTCATTCACAGTGACCTGACTATTATTTCTATATGTGATTTGTGAAAAATACATCCTAATACCAGTACAAGCTATACTATCTAAGAGGGCCGTAAGTTCCCTACTAACAGTTAGAGAGTCTTTGCTGATGAAATCATTTGCAGCGACATGAATAAAAAGCGTTCAGTACTTCCTTACATTCATCAGACTATCAGGAGACTAAGGAAAAGAGGAGTACATATATTAATTGCTAGAAGAGCTCCAACAGTGATAGAAGAGGGAAAAATTAATAATAATAATAATTAATAATATAATTTTCCTGCTAGGCCCCCCAGCTACATCCTAATTTTTGCAAATCAAATTCTAGTCCCCACCTAAAAGTAATATTCCCTGCTGAAAGCTGATTATTTCTCCCAAAATTTTCTTAACCTCCATAATAGCAGTTTTTGGTGGAATAGAAATGCATGCAGGTGAAATCCGCCTTCCTTTCCAGTAGCCCCTTGCTGCTAAAAATCTGCCATTATTATCCTTTTTTCCCTCTTCTATCACTGTTGGAGATTTTTATTATGGAGGTTAAGAAAATTATAAAAAAGAGGGTAGATTTCTGAAGAAATTTATGAAGATATTTGGTATGGATGATGTGAATTCAGTCGTACGAACTCAGACAGAATTTACTTATTATTCCCCAAGGTACAATAACTGGGCTAGACTAGACAGAAATTGTATTTCCAAGGAACATGCACATTTCATTGAAAGCTTTGACACATATCCAATAACTATTTCAGATCACACACCAATAATTACTAAGATAAAAATGCAGGGTGAAGAAGTAAGGATGAGATACCAGCACATCCCCACCTAACTGTTAAAAAAGAGAGGAATTTAAGGGATGGGTAATGGAAATTATTTGAGAGTTATTCAAGAAGACAGAAAATATTCCAGAAGTCATAGTGGGATAAAATGAAAGTGAAGTTTAAAAAATAGTCTAAAAATAAAAGAAAAAGAGATATGGTTAAGATGCAGCAATAATTATTTAGAGGGGTTTATAAAAGTTAAAGTATTACAGAATAGAGGGAATCTTGCAGAACAAGAAAAGGCACAATTGCAGACTGCTAAAGAGAAAATAAGGGAGCACCTGGAGAATTTAGAAAGATTGCTGTTAAGCAACTGTTTTTGATAATAACTCCAGATCAGAAAAAGTTTTGGCATAGTGACTTAGGCAACAGAAAGCAGAAAAGTTTGTTGACAAACTGTGGGAGTCTATAACAAAAAAAAATGACCAGAGTTCCTGTAAAGGTATTAGAGATATTTCAGAAATTTTATGAAAATTTGTATTAAGCACAAATCTGTGGAAATCAAGAAAACGCACAAATGGAAATATTTATGGAAGACTTAAATATGCCAAGGTTAGAGATAAACAAGGCTCGATAATTAATAGAACAATAAGTGATTAAATAAAAAGGTGATATATATATATATATATACATATATGTGATATATATATATATATATATATATATATATATATATATATATATATATATATATATATATATATATATATATATATATATATATAGCAATATGCAGGCAATTCCCCTCAAATAGATGGTATTCTGGTGGAGGTCTGGAAGTTAGGAGTGAAGAAAGTGATAAACATCTGGAAGGATTTGTTTAACAGTATTTTAAATGGGGGTAAGCACCAACATCCTGGTGCTTGCAATATGTAGAGATGGTAAAGCCCCATCAGATCCAGCTTCATGTAGGCCCATTTCAATTTTAAACCATGATTATAAAGTGTTTATGTCCATAATTGCTAAAAGAATGGAAAGGTTTTGCCGAAAATGATAGATATGGATCAATATGATTTTGTGGAGGGGAGACAAATATTTAACAAAATTAATGGAAAAATGCTTATCTAGAGGGAAGCAGAACATAAGAAAATACTGCTGTTGTTGGTGGGTTTTTATGCAGAGAAAGCAATTGGCAGAGTAAGCTGGGGATTTATGAGTAGGGCAATGGAAGCATTTGCATTTCCTGATACAATAATAAGGTTAATTAGGAGGATATATGTGGGATCAGAGGCAAAAATCAAGGTGGACAGATTCCTGATAGGTTGTGTCTGAACAGAGGAACCAGGCAGGGGTGTCCTCCTTCCTCTTTATTATTTACATTATATTTAGAACTACTGACAAAGAAAACAAGGGACTCAATAATTCAATGATATAATTGGCATAGTACTCAATAGAAGGTGGATATATTTGCAGATGATATTATATTGTAACTGATAAAATCAGAAAAGGGCATGTCAGCATGTCAGTGTTGTTTAACATTTTGAGACAGTTCTGTTTTTTTTGGGGGGGGGGTATAAAACTAATGAAGACAAAACAAAGGGTATAGCTGTAAACTATGTACCCATAAATGAACTGGTTCAGTAATACCCATATTTGTGGGGAGATGACAAAATGTTTAGGAGTATGGGTTAAAACGAATGCTGTTATGCCAGCAAAAGATATGAGGGAAGAGACTAAACAAAAGATAATACAAAAACTGCAAAACTGGACGCTCTTGCTTATGGGTATAGATAGCAAGATACAAGCAGTAAACATGTTTTTAGTCCCATTAGTTCTATACACAGGTCAGGCATATTTTTATTAACCAGAGGAGAAGTGGATAGCAATTAATAAAGAGTTGAAGGATTTTATCTTGGAAGGGAAGAGGGCAAGAGTCAAGTGGGATAAGTTGATCCTTCCCACAGAACAAGAAGGTTAAGGATTAACAGATTTGAATGCATATTTTAGAGCTATAGTTAAGGCTCTTATACATAACACAAGCAGAAGGCTACAATTCAGAGTGGAAAGGGATGATGATGAAGCAGGGGGAATTTCAAGAAATAAGAAAAGAGTGGAATTTTGGATGCAGATCCTTAAGAAGAATAACAACAGTCATACAGAATATTATATTCATAAAGTAGCAGAAAGTATACTAAGAACTAACCAACACAGGCATGGAGAAAGGAGATTCTGTCAATAGGTATGACTGCAATTAGGAGTACAGAAAAAAGGCAACGGGGGACTTAAATTTACTGGAAGAAGCTGGTAAAAGAACAAATGTATTGAGAACAAATAATTAAACAGGGACAGGTAATAGCATGGGAGAGGTCAAGAAGACATTTTGACTGCAGACTAGAGACTGCCTTTCCTATCAGGGATTGATAGAGTATAGGCAAAGAGATAGGGGTAGAGGTATCCTAATAAAAGACCTGCACTGGTTGAGTTTATAGATGAATCTAAAACAGAATAATTAGTAGGGCATATAAAGCATTGCACAATAACTATTGGAATCAATCAGAGGAGGTCAGAAAACATTGGGAAGAGAGGCTGGATAAGCAATTCACAAAGAAACAATAGAAGAACATATGTATGACTCCCAAATATACAACAAAGTCTAGAAAATTTAGGATTTTTGTCTGGAAGTATTTGCATAGGGACTTCTATACCCCAAGCAGACTCCAAATAATTTTTCCTCAGGTAGATAGCAAATGTTGGAAGTGTAATGCAGAAGAGAGACACCTCTGAGCATATGTTTTCAGAGTGTAATATGTTGGCAAACTTTACAAATTCCATACAGAGCACTCAATCAAGAATACTGGACAAGCAAATAAGTGTAACTAAGGAAATTATTTTCTGAGCTAGGATACATGATTTGAATTGTCTAGAGATAGTCAAGTCTTGTTAAGTTTAACTCTTGTGGCTGCCAAAAAGCAATTACTAGAAAATGGAAATCAAATTCTAATTCAACCACATTTGAAGTAGTGAATATTGTAACAGACATGAAAGAACAGGAAGCGTGACCTTTAGACAATAGTATGAGTAAATTACATAGAAAAATGCAAATTGTGGGAACAATACACAGAGAAAAAATGTTTTGGAGGAGGAATAAGGTTTAAGACAAGGTAGGAATTGAACAATTTATGTAATGTTGGATTGATTATATTTTATAGAGCAATATATGTGATGTATAATATTTGTAAATGTAAACTTGTTGATATGATTTGATTACGTTTATATAAATGTATGTTTACATGTGTCACAAGTCATAATTATATAAAGGTGGTTTTCTATAAAAAAATTTAAATCTTACCTTTATTTCTTGGTGTAATGGAACTATTACAATGGAACAGTAATTTAAAAGATCACAGCAAAGAGCAGCTTAAGAAGTTTTGGACCTTTAGCTCTGAGTGGACTGCCCTGGAACTGTCCTGAAACAGCCTGACATACACTCAGTACATAACAATGAAACTAGGGTTTGACACCAGCAATAAGACCATTAAACAGCAAAATAAAATGCAACTGTATACTAGAGTTACTAACATACGCTTATAAACCTTAGCTAACACAGTTACAGACTGTTAAAATTAATTTAAAAACAGATCAAGTAATGTAAACACGTATCTTTCTTTCATAGGTTTGTAGGTAAGTACTAGCCTAACTGCACTTGTGGGACATTTTAAACTTAGCAAGTATCCCTTTCTGTGCTCAAAATAACGTATCCCATTTGGTTATAGATTGACCTTACCCATCCCATGGTCGATAATTATATATTACCCCTAAAGAGAATAACTGGGATCATATCATAGATAATTTGAGGGGACCTATGCATGCAATAAAACATTTAGGAGCTGCATTTGTCCATTAGTAGTACAGGGGGTAGCCCTGGAGTAAATAGTCTGCTTTCCATCCATAGATCTAAACTTTGTTTTATGTGACTGGGGAGTCTGTTCCATATTAGCAGTATCCTCTGAAAAATATATCTGTTCTTCCAAACCATTCTGTTGATATTGCGGAAGGGGTTTAGATCCCTAACCAAAGTATTTCTAATGCCATTTAACTTATTGATGTGCAGTAAATCCATTTCTTTCTTTAGCTACATAATGGAACTATTACAAGGCATATGTAACTTAAAATATCACAGCAAACAGCAGCTTTGGAATTCTTAGACTCTTAGCTCTGAGATACCTGGCTGGAATTGCCTTAATGCAAAGATTAGTTCTGAACTAGCCTGACATACACTCAATACATAAGAATAAAACTAGAGTTTAATACCAACAGTTAGACCACTTAAACAGCGAAATCCAGTGCAACTATGTATGGGAATTACTAATATAGACTTAAAGACCTTATCTAAAGCAGATATAGACTGTTAAAATGAATTTAAAAGACAGATCAAGAAAGCAAAACAATTATCTTTCTTTCTGCTCTTCTGGTATCAGATTTACTACCCAGAGCTGCTGGTGGTAACTGATGTCATCTGTCACTGAGACAAACAAGGGGAAACGTTAGCACCTGTATGTACTGTGTTTTTGTTTTTCTAATTCAAGAACAAGGTAAAGACTTCCTAGATGTCAATGCCTCCTTTCGGTGATTACTTGGGATCACTGATCTGATTAACAGACATGTTCTATAACATAGTATGTGCACAGAGAGTCTAGACTTCAAACCCAGATCTTCAAGGCATAACTCAACAGCTCATTTTCTAAACAAACATATACTGCCATCTAATTTTATAGCAATGGTGCAATGAAAAATAACAGTCCTGAACTGTTTCAGACATAGATAGTATTTGTCTACATTAACATATTCAAGCAAACAGTTCGGCAGTCCAGTTTTTCTTCTACTGTAATACAGTAAACTCTCAGTTAGCCAGCACCCATGGCGAATGGTAGATAACGAATAACTGTAGTTTCTGGTTGCTTGAGAGTTACTATTAAAAATAGGCCTGACTAATACTGTACCCTACACTATTTGTTTGGTTTGACTTGCTCTCAGGTTGGGGAAAGAGGGAATTTATTCTCATCTTCCTTTTTAAATTTCTGAAACTCTAAAAATGTAAGGTATGTTTCTGCGAGGGGAAAACAGAAAGTGCAGCACATGGAAATTATACTGTATTTCTTCGACATTTTTTGCCGGTTGCTTAAGAGTGCTTATTGCTTGAATTCCAGTTAACTGAGCGTTTACTGTATCTTTCTAGCAGCTTTAAAATAAATGAGAAGAAAGGTCTTATTACTTAATGATGTCAGTTTTTACTGAAATTGTGTGTACCTCTGGGCAAGAAATGCTGAAATGCTATGTGTGTGTGTGTGTGTGTGTGTGTGTGTGTGTGTGTGTGTGTGTGTGTGTGTGTACATTTTATTTTTGGTAGGGGCACAATCTGTTCTTCGTAATCTTGGATTTATTTTTAACCTTGGCTTAATTACAAAGTATGACAGGTGAGTAAAACTGAAGAGTTATCAGCTGAGACAGCTTCTTGATAGCTTATTAATTAGTGTCACTAATGCATCGCACACAACAGCAGAACAAATTATACGCTATCTTGTTAGCAGAGTATTATGCCAAAGAGAGGACAATTATTAGCAGCTTTCTCTTCTACAGAATGGCTAGTTCTGACTTTGTGAAAACCACAGGGAAAGCAGGAAGCTTAGATATGCTCTCAGTAAATAATTATTTTATTGGTACACTTATTAGCTGTACTGACCTTTTAATAAGATCATTTGTAAATTCTAGAGAGCAAAATCTTCACAACTTAGACAACAGCAGTTTTTTTTACAGTTTATCTTTCGGATTCTGCTAGTAAGTCATTTTTATTTCTCCAATTGAATGTAGCAAATGTAATTTTTGCAAGACTGGCCAAATGGTATAGATATTAACATTTAGGAAAATTTTTATTAAGCCATTGATATGATACATAGCATATTTATTAATTAAATGTGTCTTTCTGTGGCTGTTGGCCACAGTTAAACTTTATTATTGCATTTTATCCATTAAAATCTGTTTGCTGGAATGTTTACTATAGCGGCCTGGCAGAAATAATAAATTGTTGGAATACCTGAATGAAACTTAATGCCAGGAGTTGGGATTTTTGATGCTATTATGCTTGGTACAAGCCCCTTACTGCATGTTTTATCAGGAATTCATGCTGTTACATAGACTCCTGATTCAGAGTCATCCTTGTACAAGCCTTTGCACATCTCCATCACCACTATTTAGGGGCATGGAGGACACACACTCCAGTGCATGTGGCTGGCTGAGGTATACAGTTTTCAGCACTGACAACTTCAAGAAACAACAGTCATCTCCCTGGAAACTGAGAGCATTTGGACATTCCCCATGTCCCTCATCCATTACTGTAAAATTGTGGTCATCCCAGCCCCACTCCCTGTCCTAGCAGCAATAAGGGCTCTTGTATCCCTTCCTCAGGGAAAATATTGTTCTCTGTGGCTACCTGTTTATAAAGACAATTAAACCCCCAGCACTGTGCATCCTGGTAGTGACTCCCCCAGACTTCTCCTTCAGAACTTCTATCAAGGATCAGCATCTCCCACACATTACTATGAGCTAGTGACTGTTGTTGCTGCCCCTTTATCCATTATTCTACTGCCACTATTTGGTGTCCACTGCCTCAATCTGCTAGAGTGGCAGTGTTTGGTGGATGTTATTTTCCCCACATGCTGGCAGTAATCAGAGTCTGCTGCCTCCCCTCCAACAAAAGTTGCTAACCATCTAATATGTCTACAGAGGTTGTTAACTGGTGACCCCCCCCCACACACACACACACACAGACACTACCTCCACAGGTTTTCACTGATTGGTGGCTTCTGGTTCTACTCCATACATACTGCAGGTAATCCCTGTTCTTACCCCAACCCTCAGGAACACAGTTAGTGATATATGTCCTTAGCCTCTTTCCATGGACTGATGTGACTGATGTCCTTGCCCATCCTGCTCAGAAACAGACAGCAGTGTGATCCACCCAATTCATTTTCAGATTAAAGCAACCCTCCATTCCCCACCCACCCCCATGGCCATGTGAGTACTTTTGATATCTCTTCACCCATGCTGGCCACAACTTGACGTGTGCTGCCTATCTGTTAAAATTCTCTCCCCCTTCCTGCTGATGAGTTTGACCCTCTGCTTCTTTGGCCACAAACTGTACTGGATAGTGAACCCTGGTAATCTGCAGTAGGAATTTAGCTAGCACCAACACTGTGCAAATGAGGTATATAATTGTTCTGTTAATGAACTGCAGCTCATTGGGTGGCTGGTTCATTGCACAGTAACAGGCATCCCAACATCTGCACGGATTCCTTTCACCCCACTATCAAACTCTACCTCCATCAACTACACCATCATCTTCAATAAGGTATACTCCATAATAGCAAAAGCTACTGTTCATGAATTCTGGCTAGCAACTTTGGTGGGTAACCCCCTATATTTTATGTAAACAGGTAGTAAAAGAGACAGTTCTATACTTTCAAATGTATTCTAGTTATCAGAAGATTCCATAACTGAATACGTCATAGTGAAGTTCAACTCCCACCTCCACTCTCTCCATAAAAAAAACAAATTTCATTTCAAATGTAACCAACAGAGTGCATAATGGGAGGGGGGCAGACTATGCTCATTGTGATGCCCACCACTGCTACCAGTATGTGATGGCCACCAATATGTGACATCCCCACGCTGGGCAAGTAATCAAGGAGCCTGAATCCTCACCACTGACTAGAGAAGGAAGTGCACTTGGACTACAAATGGATATACTCAGTATTTCCAGATGTAGACCTCTCTGCATCAAATACAGTTTTCCTTAAGAGGACACAAGGAAAACACTCAGCCCGGGATCTGGATGTCTCTATATCTTTCTCCCTCCAGGTACCCAATAAGACTCCCCACTAGTACAGATGTAGGGTTAGGTCAACAGCTGAGTATTCAAGCCAAGTCCTCCTCCTCTGTAAACCCAGTGCTCTGTGTCCCTTCACCAAGTAGCTGATGCACACACTCTTTAAGATTCAGTTTTCACATGCACACACACACACACACACACACACACACACACACACACACACACACACACACACACACACACACACACACACCTGGGAAAAGCTGGCACAGATTTCCCACTCTACCAACTTTGCATAGACTATAATATAGATTCACTGCCACCAGTCACTTACTATAAGACTCTTACAAAGGGTTTCTAATTATATGGTGCAATATTAATACTAATACAAATGATACTAGTTGACCAAGACAGCTAGGCCTTCTGGAGTGGCCCACACAGTGTCACTAAATAAATATAAGTACTCTCAAAGGTTAGATACTTTCTAGAAGGACCAGCTACAATAAAAGTTTTAAATACATTTAATAATAAATAATAAAAGAACATGAAAATATTGAATATATATTCACTATACACCACAAAGTATGGATCACAGGAAATATTGAAATGAGCACTGATGGACAGACTCAGGCAGATAAAGAAAAACAATGTCTAAACTAAGCTTCACTATATTCCTGACTGAATCAAACAGAATTACTGTTCCCTAGTTAAGTTACTTTCTACCACAAGGCAAGATGCTGTGGGTGAGGGTCTTTCAAGTCAGGTTCTCCAAAACAGAATACTCAGTACTCTAAGATTTTTCTTTGTAGTATTTAAAATATAATTTCCAAGAGGTTTGGCAGAATGACCTCATCTGGTCACCTGACACTAGGTTCTCACAGTATTCTTCTTTGAAGCTGAGACAGGAATTTAGCATAGACAGATACAATACACATCTAAATGTTTGTGACAGTGTCTGGGGCTTCCCCTCAGTTTACTGAGCTAATGAACAAAGTCTTTTTCCCAGACCTGGCATCCCTGATCATATTCAGCAATCTGGGTGCTTTTAATGGGTTAACAGCTCATTCAACAAACAATAACTGAATTCAGTTCAGAATACATTTTGAATAAACTGCATTTATTTAAACTGTATTTGCTTTAATACTGCTACACACTCGTGTGCTAGCTTTTAGTGCAGTTTTAGCTGTTTTTCTGTAAAAAAAAATCTAAGCTTGTTTCCTGCCTTTCCTGTAACTAGTTTAGTCCAGATACAGATTTGCTGTATCCAGGACTGTTTGTAAGCTTTTTAGCCTCCCAAGCCTTTCTGT
Organism: Protopterus annectens; assembly: GCF_019279795.1. Classification (NCBI taxonomy): domain Eukaryota; kingdom Metazoa; phylum Chordata; order Ceratodontiformes; family Protopteridae; genus Protopterus; species Protopterus annectens. The sequence goes on along the minus strand of NC_056725.1, from coordinate 971,669,278 downwards.
GTTGGAGGGAAGCCTTCTAGCTTATCAGTGGGAGTGGTAAGCACTAGGTAGCCTATCTACCACAAGAAGAGTGGTTTCCAGCCCAGAAATTGTAGTTTATTGGCCGTTTGGGCAGTTTTTTCCAACTCTTTCACCTTTCTGGTTTAAAAGCCCGCAATTGCGCTTTTCCTACCTTTCCTGTAACTAGTCTAGTCCAGATACAGATGTGCTGCATCCAGTACTATATGTAAGCTTCTGAGCCCACCCAAGCATTTCTGTGTTGGAGGGAAGCCTTTTAGCTTATCAGTGGGATTGATGAGCACTAAGTAGCCTATCTACCACAAGATGAGTGGTTTCTGCCCAAGAAATTGTAGTTTATTGGCCATTTGGGCAATTTTTCCATCTCTTTCAACTTTCTGGTTTAAAAGCCCTCATTTGTGATTGTTTCCCACCTTTCCTGTAACTATTCTAGTTCAGATACAGATTTGCTGTATCCAGGACTGTTTGTAAGCTTCTGAGAGATGCCAAAGTCTGCTCTTCAATTTTTCCCTTAGCTCTGCTAGTTCTCTCCTTTCCTGCACTTTTATTATCTTATGTCTAGCACTTTACCAGACATCTTGCAGCAATTATTGTAGCACACAAAAGTGCTACCAGCACTAAACATTCTGCAAGGAAACAGCTCCAGTACTTATTATTAATGCCCACCCCACCAGGCATGTCTAAAAGTCAGTTCCCTGTGCTTTCTCATATTAACCTGGTCAACTTGGGCATCCTGAGGCAATGTAGCAACTGCTTCATGCACACTGACAACCCTCTCCTCTTATCACCCAACACTCAGACTTGCAAAAGATGCACTTATGTATCCAAATTGGAAGCCACGCCCTCTCCAGCCAAGACCGGAATAGCTGGTCAAGATTAGAAGGTCAACACTTGCACCACACCACATGGAACACATAGCCCTCCAGAACACACACCAGCACATAAAAACACATACACACAAAAACACAAACCACACACCCACCTTCGCGGAGGCTCTCAATAAAAATCTACCCAAACAGCAGAGACCTCCAAGGCAGAAACGCACTCGACCACCACAACACAACACTAATCATGAGACACATAACTCTCCTAAACAGTGTGCCACTCAACCAAAGCCCCTAAGGCAAAACAGCATGCCCAACACACTATAGGTGACGTGACAGTGAGGCACACTGACATCCCACTCACTAGGTTGAATAAGGAGAAAGTAACAGTCATCTGCCTGTCAGGTGCCAGGATCTGCCACATAACACACGCATGCAGGTCTCTCAACAACAGGTACAAATATGACTCTGTCATTGTACGTGTGGGTGTGAATGACCTGAGACGTACCTTCCTTGACTACATGAAAGGAGACATGGAGGAAGTCTCGGATTATGCAGCCCAGGCGGGTATGACCCTAGCCCTGAGTAGCATCTTACCATCACCCAGAATGATACCACAGTACAAGCAGAAAATAATTGATTTCAACAATTATCTAAGTTTCTGGTGTAATTCTAAGGGGATCCAGTAGGTGTCTGCCTGGGATGACATGACTGACAGACCTCGATGCTTTGCCAAAGATGGCCTGTATCTGTCACCCCTGGGCTTCCGAATACTGGCCAAGCCTCTTGTCACCCCTATAGTGCCTTTTTAGGTGGTGTTCCAAAGACCAAATTACCATCATAACAGCTACAAACAAATGCAATCTGAGGGTCATACTGCTCAATGCTAGAAGAATAAATCTCAAAATGCACTCACTCGAAGCACTCCTAAAAATGGAGAACATCGACATTTGTGCCATAACAGAGACCTGGTTCAAGGCAGCAGAAAGCACCCCTGCATTACCAGGCTATAACTCATTCCACAGCTTTTGGCCCCAGAACTTGGACCAAAGCTCCAAAGGCAGTGGTGTTTCCATATTTATAAAGGATGTGCACACCTCCAGACTGGGTAGTCCAACATAACACATCTGAGATACTTCAAGTGCAGCTAACACTGTAAGACAGCGATTTAGTTTGTAGCTTGCTATAGGTCCCCAGCCATATCCCAAGACTCACACTCCACATTCCTAAGCACCCTGGAGAATATTAGAGTCCAACCTAACACTCTCATACTGGATGACTTCAACTACCCCTCCATTAACTGGGAAAACTACTCATGTACCAATACACTTGCCCAAAGTTTTCTTGAATTCATTAATTCCAATGCCCTGGACCAGCTCATTCTTACCCTAACTAGAGGTAGCAACATCCTTGGTCTGCACATTACTAATATGGGCGACTGTTGCTCTACACCATAGTCAACTCCTCCCTGGTTAGATCCGACCACAAACTAATCACCTTGGAAATCCACATCCCTCCCACCCCGCTGCAAAGATAACCACCATGAAAAAGTTCTCTAAAGCTAACTTTGGGCTCCTAAAAACAGAGGTTGCATGACTGCCAAATCATACACCAATGCACTGTACAAACATGTACACAAATGCATGGATCTTGCCATACCCAGTAGAATCAAGACACTCTCCTCCAAAAATAGGAATCCAATCTGGTGGTTTCCTGCCATAAACAAACTCTACAACAGAAGGAGGAAACTGATGCGGAATAAGGTGAAGTCCCAAGACTGGAAAAATTCCCTTATCAGCCTCAACAAAAAGTTGAGATCCCTCATCAAATCCTCTAAAGCTAGCTATGAAAACAGAATTACAACAGATAGTAAAGACAACCACAAGGCCTTCTATAGTTATGTAAAGAATCTCCACGGCAATACGCAGCTCTGAGCTACTGCACAATGGTACCTCCTATACCGAGCCAACAGATATTGACAATATACTGGCCAACAGATTCAGTGCCAACTTTACCCCTCCCCCCAAAGGACCAGTCACAATACCAGTAGATTGCCAGGCAGCCAGTATTACTGATGCACAGGTTAAAACAGCACTGTCCAAGGCCAAGAATACAGCTTCTATGGGACCTGACAATATCCCTGGCTGTGTTCTACATGAACTACAGAGTGAACTGGCACCTCATCTGTGTGTTCTGTTCCATCACAGCCTCACCTCAGGCTTTGTCCCTACTGAATGGCGCACTGCTACAGTCATCCCTCTCCATAAAGGAGGAGCAACTACAGACCCTGGGAACTATCGCCCCATTAGCCTGACGAGTCTGATATGCAACACTATGGAACACATCATCTTAGACCTAATAAACAAGGATATAGGGAATCTACAAACTCTGGATCCCACACAGTTTGGTTTTGTGAAGGGTAATTATGCCTGCTCAACTTGGTCAACTTCTTTGAGTCAGTTACCAGAGCTGTGGCTGAAGGCAAGGTGGTTCATGCAGCCTACCGTGATCTGGCCAAGGCCTTTGATACCATTCCCCACTCAGGAATCATAGAAAAACTCACAAAGCTAGGCATCAACCCCTATATCACCAGATGGGTTGCAAACTGGCTCACAGGTAGAACCCACAGTGTGAAAGTAGCTGACTCCAAGTCAGACTGCCGACCAGTCATGAGTGGAGTCCCACAGGGTTCGGTTCTGGGTCCTCTCCTGTTTGGTATCTACTTCTCAGAAGTCCAGGCCAACACGAAGGGACTCTGGCTGACAAAGTTCACAGATGATTGCAAGTTGGGAACTATTATTAACTCCCCTAGTAATGCTGACATCCTACAAAAAGGCCTCACTGAGACCAACGACTGGTGTCAGAACCATGGCCTTAACCTCAATGCCAAAAAATGTGTCATGATCCCCTTTGGGAAAAACTTGGTTCCCATGAATTACCATATCGATGGTAGTCTGCTGAACACAGAAGGCATTATAAGAGGTCTGGGAACACAGGTTGATGGCAACCTCTCTTTTGGCCACCATATTGCCACTGTGGTCAGAAAATCCTTCTATGTGGCACATCTCATTACTAAGAGTTTTGCATCCAGGAAGAAAAAGGTCATTGTCTCCCTCTACTCTTCCCTCATTAGGCCAATCATTGAGTACAATGCCCCATTTGGCATGTACCTCACTAAACACCTGCAACAACTGGGGAGGCTGCAGAAGTACCTCACAAAGAGGATCCTGGGCCTTAAACATTTGTTCTATATGGACAGACTCAAAAAACTCCCAAGTATTCTCTGTCTCATATCGCCTACTTAGAGGCGATCTCTGCTTGACTTATAAAGCCATGTCTGACCCAGCTCTGTTAGAAATGCTACAGCTAAAGAAATCCCAATCCCTCCGCACCACACGCTCCATAGACCTCAGCCTCATTACCACAATCAACAGAACATGCTGGAAAGACAGGTTCATAACTCAGAGACTGCCCATGCTATGACATAAGACTTCCCATACATGTCAAGCAGAGCACCTCACTGGGCCTCTTCTAGAGAAATCTTGATGAGTGGATGGGAAATAGAAAATTTACCCCAGGGATTTACTCGACAGAGGCACTGGGAACTAAGGTCGGGTGGCACGATGCCAGGGTAATCCTATGTGCTAGGCTTGTAAAGGCTCCAGTGCCATTAGGCTAGTACACACCTATGACCCTATTTACATTTCCTTTATTTTTTTTAAAGCAAGCTATCTGGTTAATCGTTGCTGTCCCAGTATCCTCTATTAAAACATATACAAGTAATTCAATTACAGTAATATATGTACATTCCTTTTCATTTCAGCAGATTGCACTGTTGATACATTTAACACAACCAAACCTCACAAACACATTTTTAGCGCAAGCTTGTGTGTAAATCTGTTTGATATATACATGACATACAGTTCTAACATATTTATAACACAAGCATATTGTAGAAATCAGTTTGATATTCAAAGGACATATCATTCTTTGCAAAACTCCAGGTGGCTGTGCTGGTACTTGCCCATATCATCACACGCATTATAAAAATGTTTACAGTATTGGGCTTTTTCAGCTGAAATATATATAGACATATTGTTGTGTAATGTGAAACTGTTCAAATTTCATAAAATGTTGTCAGACAGTTAGCCATAGCTAAATGATGTCATGTGGTGTGCTGCTATTCATTTATATAACTTAGACGTCAGCAGCTAGGAATGGAAAACAGCAGAGAATATTAAATAAACACAGTTAATTAGTATTCAATGCAAAGTGGAGTCATTTGTGGCCAGAGGTAAAAACAGGCTTATAAGTGTTCCCCTTATTACTTGTACCTTTTAGTTGCATTATCATATCTGTCACGGTATAATTTGTGTTGGTGCCAGCATACATGTAAGATTTTAAATCAGCACAGATGTCTGCATTGTTGTAAACATGAGTCAGTTCTTTCTGTAATAGTAAGAGTGATAAATTGAATATACTGAGACTCACTAAACTGCATTTCCTTAACTTTGAGTTGCCAGATTAAATACATTTTAAATGAGCAGGGAAAATTCAGCAAGCATTTCTGTAGAAAAAAACTACCTTTCTAGTGAAAGGTAAATTTATTATGCCTCATATTAATGTATATAATTTGAGATTTAACTTTGGCACCTATGTATGTAATAGATGCTTGTAAACATATTGTGAATAGTTTTGGGAATATTGGTGGATAGAGATTTGCAGTGAAACGTTTTTTCAAATGTGATACCACTGGTAAAATCTATGCCCTTGGAACTAGACAAACTTTCAACTTAAGCACTCAAACCATTAATTTCACAGCCCAGCACTTGCTCAAAACTCATAGCAAGCACTAATTAACCCTAGCACTAGACCCCCCTATACTGTCCAGAAGGACAAGGCTCTCTATTCGTCCCTACCAGTCAATCAGTAAAACAGCTCACTTTACCTATTCAGGCATGTCCAAAGGGCAGTTTCAGGTGTGCTCTCCAGTCCAACTGGTGAATCTGGGCATTCTGAGGCAATGTTACAACTGCCTCATGTACACAGACAACCCTCTCCTCCTACCACCAAATGCTAATACATGTGAGAGATGCAATTATACAGCCAAACTGGAGGAAAAGCTCTCTCAATCCAAGACTGGAACTGACAGTCAAGAGGAGAAGGGAAATACTTGAAACACACCACCAGTATTACACAGACCTATTAAATCAACACCGGAAAATAACACACATAAATATCCAAACACATACTCGGAGGCTCTAAATAAAAACCTGCAAAAGCAACAGAGACCTCCAAAGCAGACATCTAAGCAATCTCCACACCCCATCGCAAACCATGAAACACATACTTCACATAATCAGTGTACCACGCAATCACAGCCCTTAAGGCAAAATAACATACCCAACACACTAGTAATAGGCGACTCTATAGTCAGGCACACTGATGTCCCACTAACTAGGCTGGACAAGGAGAAGGTTACAGTTAGCTGCCTGTCAGGTGCCAGGATCTGCCACATAACACAAGCACTCAGTTCACTCCAGAACAAGTAAAAATACGATTCTGTCATTGTCCATGTTGGTGTGAATGACCTGAGATGTACCTCCCTGGACTACATGAAAAGAGACATGGAAGAGCTCTCTGATCATGTAGCCCAGGTCAGTATGACCCTGACCCTGAGTAGCATCCTGCCCTCACCAAGAATGATGCCACAGTATAAAGAAAAAATGATCAATTTCAACAATTGGCTAAGTTTCTGGTGTCATTCAAAGGGGATCGAGTATCTGTCCACCTGGGATGACATGCTCAACAAGCCACGTTGCTTTGCAGGAGATGGCTTGCACCTATCATCCTTTGGATTTCGAATACTGGCCAAGGCTTTTGCAGCCCCCATAGTGCCTTTTTTAGGCAAGGCTCAAAGGACAAACCCACCACCATAAATATCACAAGTAACCAGAAACTGAGAGTAATGCTACTCAACGCCAGAAGTCTAAACCTCAAAATGCATGCACTCGAGGCACTCCTCAGTATGGAGAACATCGATATCTGTGCAGTAACAGAAACATGGTTTAAGGCTCCAGAGAGCAACCCAGCACTACCAGGCTATAACTCATACCATACTTTTCAGCCACAAATCCTGGACCGAAACACAAAAGGTGGGGGTATATCCATATTTATCAAGGATACCCACACCTCCAGGTTAGTGGCACAGCATGATGCCTCAGAGATCATCCATGTGCACCTAACAACGGGCAAAACTGCAATTCAAATTGTAGCTTGCTACAGATCATCCACCATGACCCAGGACCCCCATTCCATGTTTCTGGAGACACTGGAAAATATGAAGATCCTACCAAATGCCCTAATATTGGGTGATTTCAATTACCCAAACATTAACTGGGAGAACTACTCAAGTACTAACTCCCTTGCCCAATGCTTCCTAGAATTTATAAACTCGAACACCCTGGATCAACTGGACAATACCCCCACCAGAGGTGACAACATATTGAACCTGGTCATCACCAACATAGGCGGCTGGTGCTCCACAGCGGAGGTCAACCCCTCGCTGGTTAGATCAGACCATAGACTAATCATGCTGGATATCCACATTCTGCCCCCACCCTCAATCAAGGAAACCACCGTGAAAAACTTTTCAAAAGCAAACTTCAAGTTACGTAAGACCGAAGTGGGAAGGTTCACAGGCCCCATGCTAAACAACAACGCTGTCCAAGCTGCCGAATCCCTTACAAAGGCACTCTATGAGCACCTGCAAGAATGCATGGATCATGCTATCTCAAGCAAAACCAAGAAAAGGAAACCAGTCTGGTGGACCCCTGCCATAAACAAGCTATACAATAGAAGGAGGAAACTAGTACAGAAAAGAGTAAAATCTCAAGAAGGGAAGACATCCCTGATCAGTATCAGCAAGAAACTATGATCCCTCATAAAATCATCCAAGGCTAGCTTCGAAAGAAAAATTGCCAAAGACTCCAAAGATAACCACAAATCGTTCTTTAGCTATGTCAAGAACCTAAGTGGAAACTCCCAGATCTGCTCTGAGTTAGTGCAGAATGGCACAAAATATACTGAACCGACTGATATTGCCAACATTCTGGCAGACAGGTTTAGTGCAAACTTCACCCCCCTCTCACCCCTAAAGGGCCCATAACCATACCAGAAGAATGTAGAGCCCTGGCAATCACTGACACACAGGTTTAAACAGCCCTATCCAAAGCCAAAAACACAGCTTCAATGGGACCGGACAGTGTCCCAGGCTGTGTCTTACACAAGTTCCAAAATGAACTAACCCCTCACCTAAACACACTGTTCAAACTCTGCCTCTCTACAGGCTATGTACCCATAGAGTGGCTCACAGCAACAGTTATCCCACTCCACAAAGGTGGAGCCACAATGGACCTTGGGAACTATTTCCCTATAAGCCTGACTAGCCTGGTCTGCAAGGCTATGGATCGCATAATCATGGAACTCATTAACAGAGACATTGGGAACCTCCAAACCTTGGACCCTACCCAGTTTGGCTTTGTTAAGGGCAGATCATGCCTCCTAAACCTGGTGGACTTCTTTGAGACAGTTACCATGGCTTTAGATGAGGGAAAGGAGGTCCACACAGCCTAACTAGACCTCGCAAAGGCTTTCAACACCATTCCCCATTCTGGTATTATAGACAACCTCACCAGTCTGAACATAAAGCCCTATGTCACTAGATGGGTTGCCAATTGGCTCATGGATAGAACCCACACGGTGAGAGTTGCAGGCTCTAGGTCCAACTCTAAACCGGTTACAAGTGGTGTCCCCCAGGGCTCAGTCCTGGGACCCCTCCTGTTCGGTATATACTTCTCAGAGGTACAGGCAAGCACAGGAGGACTATGGCTAACCAAGTTCACAGAAGACTGCAAACTGGGGGCCATAATTGACTCTCCGGCTGATACAGACATCCTCAAGAAGGGTCTCACTGAGACGGATACCTGGTATCAAAATCATGGCCTCAAGCTAAATGCCAAAAAGTACATAGTCATCCCCTTTGGAAAAAACAAAAGTACCCGTGAACTACCACATACATGGTAGTCCCCTAAATACAGAAAATGTAATAAGGGATCTGGGGACCCAAGTAGATAGTAATCTCTCCTTTGATAATCATATTGGAAATGTGGTTAGAAAATCCTTCTATGTGGCCCACCTAATCTCAAAAGGGTTCACATCTAGAACAAAAGAGGTTATTGTGCCCCTCTACTCATCACTCATCAGACCCATCATAGAGTACAACGCCCCATTTGGGATGTGCCTTACAAGACACCTGCAACAGCTGGAAAGACCACAGAAGTACCTCACCAAGATGATTACTAGCCTCAAACAGATGCCCTATGCTGCCCAACTGAAGAAACTCCAGCTGTGCTCGGTTGCATACTGCTTACTCAGAGGTGATCTCTGCCTGACATACAAGGCCATGTCCAACCCAGAATTGATGGACATGCTCCACCTAAAAAAAAACAAATTCCAGAGAGCCACACGCTCTAGGAATCTAAACCTCACCACAACAATAAATAGGACGCGCTGGAGGGATAGATTCCTGTCCCAGAGACTCCCCATGCTTTGGAACAGGATTCCAATCTACATTAGGCAAAGCCCCACACTAACATTCTTCAAGAAAAACATTGACAAGTGGATGGAAAACAGAAAATTTACCCCGGGGATTACTGCAGTGGCTTTGCTGGACAAAGGCACAGGGAACTAATGGCTCTGCTGGACAGAGGCATAGGGAACTAATCTAAGGGGGCGGTGAAAGCCAACACATTCTGGCTAGGCTTATAGATGCCCTCGGGCAGATAGCCTAGTACTTACCTATGAACCTGTGAACCTATGAACAAATTTTATATTGGTCATTCTCAGAGATCATTCAAAGTAAGACTTCTTGAGCATATAAGAGATATAGAAAACCTTAAAGAAACTAGTTCTGTGGCAGTTCATTTCCAACAAGTACGTCAGGGTTCATCTGTGGGTTTAAAAGGCACCATTTTAGAAAAAGTGGATGGTAATAATTGTGAATTTACTGACACTTATTTTAAGGATAAACGTTTATATAAAGAAGCCATCTATATTCTTAAATTTGATACTCTTACACCTAATGCTATGAATTCTGAACTTAATTGGAGAATTCTCCTTTAATTATGCTTGTGATTTTCTTTAATTAAATTTTTATTGAATAATTGATTGTGCTATTTATATGGAGTGTTTTTGGGTGTGGTTTCTCCTTTGAAGACATTCCAGCTGAGACTTCAGAGAGTGAAGAGAGTGAATAAAATACTTCTGGATTCTACTGGGTTACTGATCTTTTGGTTGTTTATTTATTTTATTTTATTTTTGTTTTAGTTGTGTATTATTTTGGCATGGCCAGTGACCCTAATGTGGATATTCCAAAGGTTTTTTCATGGAAACGAACCAGATTCGTAGCAACGTCCTATGGACAGTTATTTGATGCAAGTGAATGGCCGTGTTCAAACATCAGAGGCTGTTATTGGATCTGGTGGTGGACCTGAATAGGTATCTAGTATGTGGCACAAGTGGGAATCTGTTCGCACCCATCATCTTCCAAATCCCTTCTCTAATGTGGGCAGAAGATTTGATGCATCTTCGAATCCTGAAACTAACGTACTGTGTGATTCCTTAGAGAAATTGCTCTTTAAGGAAACTTCAGTATTCCTTAACTTACATAGTTTGAATAAATATGTGGAGCTTGATATCACCCCCCCCCCCCCCCGTGGTTTAAGGGCATATAAGGATCCTGCAACCTCTTTTGATATGAATGATGAAATAGATGTTGCTTTTCATAAAAGGTGGGTGTGTGCAGCACACAAGTGCACCTTAGAATGGGTTGCTAAATTGATTGAAAGCGATAGGGTGAAACAACAAAAACTGCAAACAGAAATTAGCTCTACATGTAATGATCTGGTTTCTAAAATGAACACAGAATTTCTTGATAAAATCTTAAAAGATGTTAATGTCAAATTACAGAATTATGAGAAGGAAATTTTGGATAGAAAACTGTATAAACTAACTTGTGACACCCACGACTATGATAATGGTACACCCTTCCTGTCCAGGACTCACCGAAAGTTTTACGGTGAGTTTCATTTAAGCAGGGGAATAATGATGGAGAATAGTCTTCGTTTTCCTCTGCACATGCTTCCACCAGTTTTATTTCCTCTGGGAAAGAGGATATGCATGCTGTGAATAAAAATGACTTTCCACCACTTCCTGAACCCCAGAATGGGGCTCAACATCAACATCAACAGAACTTTCGCACAAGTACTCGATATGGGGGACCACAGAGCAAGAAACACCAGTGAGAGGGACAATATAATGGACAGTGGCAACAACAACCCCAGCAATTCCCACAACAGAAAAGGGGTAAATGGTAATTGTCATTCATATATTGTTAATTTGTCTGGTTATGTTCTTGATGACTGTGAAAAGGCCGTTTTAGAATGTGGTCCTAAATTCATTCCTACTGTTATGCCGCATATTCATGAGTTAAAGTGTAACATTTTTAGATTGATTAGGAAACTGCAGCTTAAAGTATTGTTCAATGGTAAGATGGCTTCTTTAGATTATGATTCAGGTGATACTGATTCTGATTCAGATATGGATAGCTTTTATTCTTGTGTATCAGATGAAACACCTAATGCTTATTATGTATTTGATACTAGCATGCTTTCTGCAAAAAGCAAGTTTGTTCCTATTTTTAACAATGAGAAGGTGCTACAATTGTACAAGATGTTACATTTTTCAGTGGAACAGGAAATGTATAAGTTTCTGGGGAATGTTAATAACATCATATATAATTTAACAAAAGCTGAATGGTCTGCTCTGGTAGCTCTCAGCAATAACAGGAATCTTATTTTTAAGCCCTCTGATAAGGGCAACAAACTTGTGATTATGGATGTAACCCAATATTTGGATATGTGCTATAGTCACCTAAATGATGACAATGTTTATCTGAAGGTCCCTTTTTCTGTGTACAGGTCAGCTATTAGTGAGTATTTGGACCTGATTGGAAAGGGTGTAAGACTGGGGTATATTTCCTCTGATGATGCTGAAAAGAAATTTGGTGTGGATGGTGTTGACATTGCATGTTTTTATTGTTTGCCCAAAATACACAAAAGTCTGTTGAACCCACCTGGATGCCCCATAGTACTGAGGACTAAATACTTTGCTCATAATATTGGATGTTTGTTACACCAGCTGTTACTATTTAAGGTGATGTTGCTATCTGCATATATTAAAGATGTCTTTGATTTTTTGAAGAAAATTAATAATGTGGAAATTAATAGGAACATGTATGGATGTGCAAAGTTTATATACAAATATTGCTCATACTTCTGGTATTGACGCTGTTAGGTTTTTTATGGGTGAATCTCCTGCCACAGGAGAAATGTTAACTTTCTGCTTAGAAAAAAAATGTTTTGAATTTAATGGGGAAATTTATCAACAGAAACAAGGTACGGCTATGGGGGCAGCATTTGTCCCTGCATATGCCAACCTGAGTATGGGGTTATTTGAATTGGAGTGTATATATAGATCATTTTATATACAGCATGTTAAAGTCTATGCTCTGTTTATTGATGATCTAATTTTTCTGTGTGATGGAGAAGAGAATGTGGATGAATTTATTGAGCATATACAGTCCAATAGATTCAATCTGTCTTTTGATGGCATACAGAGGGGCAAAAAAGTGTCCTTTCTGGATGCCAAATTGGATATTTCTGGGCCTAAAGGGTTACATTCTAAAGTACATAGAACATTTGATGGAATTAACCAATATCTAAAAGCTTCCAGTTGTCACCCCCACATACTATTGAAGCCCTCCCCTATGGGGAAATGGTGTGGATTAGTAGGTTATGTAATGACCCTTTAGAACTTCAGGAGGAGATGCTGAGAACAAACCTAATGTTTGAAGCTAGGGGCTATAGTAGGTTGATTATTGACAGAACAGTTACCAAAATATAAAAGAGGGAAAGCGACAGTTACCGCAGGTGCAAACAAGTTGGTAATACATATGACGGAAGTCAGACTGACATTTGTTTTATATCTACTTATAGTTGCTTTAGTGACATTCTAACAGGTTTGGTGAAATACTATTGGCAGTACATGCAATGTAATGGAGATTCTCAGTTATGGTTAACTGAGAAACTTAAATTCTCATTTAGGGTGGGGAAAAGTTTAAAAAACTTTCTAGTGAAAGGTAAATTTATTATGCCTAATGTTAATATATATAATTTGAAATTTAACTTTGGCACCTATGTATGTAATAGATGTAAGGCTTGTAAACATATTGTGAATAGTTTTGGGAATATTGGTGGACGTAGATTTGCAGTGAAAGTTTTTTTCAAATGTGATACCACTGGTATAATCTATGCCCTTAAATGTCCATGTAACAAATTTTATATTGGTCAGTCTCAGAGAGTGTTCAAAGTAAGACTTCTTGAGCATATAAGAGATATAGCAAACTTTAAAGAAACTAGTTCTGTGGCAGTTCATTTTCACCAAGCACATCAGGGTTCATCTGTGGGTTTAAAAGGCACCATTTTACAAAAGGTGGATGCTAATAATTGTGAATTTACTGACACTTATTTTAAGGATAAACTGTTATATAAAGAAGCCATCTATATTCTTAAATTTGATACTCTTATACCTAATGGTATGAATTCTGAACTTAATTGGAGAGTTCTCCTTTAATTATGCTTGTGATTTTCTTTAATTGAATTGTTATTGAATAATTGATTGTGTTATTTATATGGAATGTTTTTTGGGTGTGTTTTCACCTTTGAAGGCATTCCAGCTGAGACTTCAGAGAGTGAAGAGAGTGAATAAAATACTTCTGTATTCTACTGGGTTACTGGCCTTTTGGTTGTTTATTTTATTTTATTTTGTTTTAGTTGTGAAGCATTTCTGTAGAGCCTGCTTCCTGACATCAGTTTAATCACAACAAACTCAGGCATTGCACTGGACCCTGGAGTGAACAAATGGCACATTTTACAAACCTGGTTTACAATGGACTCTGTGAAGATTGTGTGAAGATAGATGAAGGCTGCCAGCCTAGCCAGATAGAATTTTGGAGATAATTCTGTCATCTGTAAAAATCAATGTAAACCACAGGCTTGTTGTTTTAACTGGTATAAATAGTGTTATATATGGAACTAAAAGAAATGTAACAACAGTGCACTCTACTGACCAAGTAAAGCATATCGTGACCCTTTGATGTTAAAACTCGGAGCCAGTAAGTCTAGAGTGAGGCATCCTGCCTATTGTTTTAAGGCCAGAGTTAATGGCCAGAATTTGCATGCATAAATGTCCTTTATTGCTCTGGTTTCTGCCCAGAGGTGAAGAATGTAAATGTAGTTTATGTTAGTCTGGAAACCCAGGGAAGTGTGAAGAATGATGTAATGTGATCCAGGAATGTGATTTTAAAAACAGAGAGAATCAGAGAGCATTAAACATTTTTGTCTTGGCCATCCAACTCACCAGCACTGTCTTGCTCTATATGTAAGTTTATCGTAGACTTGTGTTTTCTCTTAGAAATAGTTAGAAACTAGAAAGATTAGACTAAGTGTTTTTCTGTGAAGTCAGAACTGTACTACTGAATTATTTTAAGTATTTCTCTGTGATCTCTGAACTCTTAACTATCACTGTGTAGTAAAAAGTATTGTGTTGTGTTTTAACTATTTGTTATTAAATATTTTTAAACCCTTCCAACTGTGGCTGTTTTTGTAGAGATAATTTAATCTCTTTAGAGTACTTGCATGCCTTTGGTAAAATTGTACAAAGCCACTTCAATAGCTTTAGTCCTGGGCTATATTACCAATTGGATAATAATATTGCACAGTAATAATTGGACACCCTTTTAAGGGCCTTTGAGTAGCTGATAAATATTAGTGGGTGGTGGCAGCTGGTACTACCGTATAGTCTGGGAAAAAGGGGCACAGCTGGAGAACCTGTGCCAGTCTTTCCCAGGAGTGTCTGTGGGGTTGTATAAACTCTTCTCACTGTGTGTGTGTGTGTGTGTGTGTGTGTGTGTGTGTGTGTGTGTGTGTGTGTGTGTGTGTGTGTCAGCTACTTGGGCAGGGACACGAATCACTGGTTGGACAGAGAGGGTGCTGGATGTTTTAACTTACCCACTAGGCTGAGATCTGGAACCTATAGCTGTGCCAGTGTGGAGTCTTATTGGGGACCTACAGAGCAAGGGAATGAACAGCCCCACACTGACTGTGATCTCTGTGTGCTCTTAAGGGAAATTACACTTTACTGTGTTTATTTGTTATCCTTTCCTCCTATATGAGACGCCCCTCACTGGTGTTAGTGGTGAGGATTGAGGCTTCTTGATTGCTGGGCCAGGGCATGGGCGTCACATATTAATTGTTTGGCAGTGGTGGGATATCCATACCACATATTAATTGGTTGTCAAACACTAATTGGCTTGTAGTGGTGTGGGTAGAGTGAATTCCTGTAGCTGGTGTACAGTGAGCTCTGAAGGTGTTTTGTACTCTAAATCAGCCATGCAGTGAATACTCAGAGCTCAGATCACAATTGTTTTATTTATTTTGTTAGCTGAGTTAGTCAGGGTGAGCAGGCAGCATGTCAGCAGAGGAGTACAGAAAGCTGACAAGGAGCCAGCTGGCGGAGATGTGCCAGGCTAGGGGATTGGTGCATGGAAACCTGACTAAGGCAGACCTGATTGCAGCCTTGGTTACAGCTGTATCAGAAAACAGCAACCAGGAGGACAATCAGACTGGCAGTGGAGATATAATACCCTCAGAGAATGGACAGCTCAACCTTTCTGCAGAGGACTTAAAAATCCATCTGGAGCTAAAGAGAGTTGAGTTGGAGGCCAGACATTTGGAACTAGAAGCAGCTGAGTGAGTAAGGCATCTAAAGAGTGAGGACAAGGAGAAACTGTGACGTTTACAGGCTGAGGAGAATGAGAAACTGCTATGCCTGGAAGCTGAGGAAAAGGAGAGGCAGAGGCAGCATGAGAAGGAGATGCTGACTCTTCACCAGAGTCATGGAGGTAATGGGGAAGGGAGTAACTGGACCCCAGAAGCACAAAAGGTCAGCAAATTTCTTCCACAGTTTAAAGGGGGATAATTTTGATAGTTTCATTCATATGTTTGAGAGGGTTTGCAAACAGTATGGTGTTGACCAAAGGCTCTGGGTATGGTTCCTGACCCCCTTTCTCCATGGTAAAGCTGTAACTATTTTGTCAAAAATGTCTAACATTGCATGTTTTGATTATACTGCTGTTAAAAATCACTTGTTAGAATTATTTAAGCTAACACCTGAAATGTATAGGAAAAAGTTTTGTGAACACAGACGCAAGGCAGATTAAAGTGTGTGGGAATATGTTGCTGAACTGAGCAGTTATTTCCATAGGAGGGTGAGTGAATGTCAGGTCACCACGTTTGAGGGGCTGGCAGACCTTTTGGTGAGGGAACAAGCCCTTAGCACTTTGCCTAAGGACATGAGGATCTTGTTAGCTGATAAACAATGTGCTACTTCAGATGAGTTGGGGAAGAACGGAGACCTTTAACTGGCAAGCAGGGCAGCCCTGCACAGGAAAGGGACCCCTAGTACTGCTCATGGGTCTAATGGAACCCAGGATGGGGAGCACAGACTGCCCCAACAGAATCTTCCAGTAGCAGGGGAAGCCACTAGTCCAGGTACACGTCCAGGAGCTAGGGTTAAATGTTTTGAATGCAACCAGTGGGGCCATGTGGCATACAGGCATCCACGGAGGTAAGGTGGGGAAACAGAAGGTGAGGGAGCCAGTAAGTTGGAAAGACAAAAGGCCAATAGTTGGTTGTCTTGGGACAACAAGAGTACCAAACTACCCCCAGAGGTTATATCCTATTGTAGTGAATGGCAAAGTGGCCATTGCCAAGAGACACAGCCTCTAATATAACCATTTTAAAGCCTGCAATGGTTACAGAGGAGCACTACTTGCCTGGGCAGTCTACTCCAGTCAGGGCTTTAGGAGGGATCCCATTCCAAATACCTTTGGCTAGGGTTCACCTTGACTGGGAGGGTGGAGAAGGAAGCCAGCAAGTAGGTGTGTTTGAGGATATACCTGCAGATATCCTGATAGGGAATGATTTTGATAGTGCAGTACCCTGTGCATGTGCAATTACATACAGTCAGGCTTGGAGACAAGCAGGTAAGTCTGGTAGTCTGGGGGAGACCCAGACAGACTGCATACTTGCAGCCAGGACTGGTGAGGTGGTAACATCAGGGAGGGGCTACCCTGTAGCAGTGAGACTGAAGGTGAGCCACAGCTGCTTGGGGGTACTGATGGTCCGTTGGACAGGGTGAGTGCAAAGGTAGAGGTGAGTAGTAGTACCCAGGCTGACAGTGAGGCACCACTGTCAGAGGATGCCAGAATTCCTGTGGAAGGGGAGCTGGGAAGGGTTACAAGGAGAGAGGTGAGACAGGCTCAGCTCTCAGACCCTACATTGCAAGGCCTGAGGCAGGTAGCGAGGGAGTCACCTGATTCTCAAGGAAAGGGGGAATCTGTATACTGGGACATAGGGTTACTATACAGAGGGTGGACCCCTGAGGGAGGGCTAGAAGGTGAGAGAGTACAGCAGTTGGTAGTGCCTAGAGCCTACCATCTGGTGCTTCTAGCCATAGCCCATGATATTCCCTTTGCAAATCATATGGACATAAAACATACAATAAGGGGTATTATGCAGATCTTCTATTGGCCTGGAATTTCCAGAGATGTAACAGGGTACTACAAAACCTGTGAGCAGTGCCAAAAGGTAGGCAAGGCAGGAGAAAAGGTGAGAGCTCCTTTGATGCTTTTGCCTGTGATTGAGGAGCCATTTCAGAAGGTAGCTATGGATATTGTGCGTCCTCTGAGTACCCCAAGTTCCACAGGGAAAAAGTATATCCTAGTGGTAGTGGATTACGCTACATGATACCCTGAGGTGGTGGTTTTGTCTCCATTGAGGCAGAGAAGGTGGCAAATGCTTTGTTAGAGATTTTCAGCAGGGTAGGTTTCCCAAAAGAAATACTGACTGATAGAGGTGCCAATTTCATGTCAGACCTGCTGGCTTGTCTGTGGAAGTCCTGTGGGGTGAAGCACATGAAGACCACCCCCTACCATCTCCAGACTAATGGTCTTGTTGAGAGGTTAAACTCTACACTCAAGTCCATGCTACGGGCATTTGCAGACCAGTTTAAGAGAGAGTGGGACAAATATTTGCCCCATCTGTTCTTTACTTACAGAGAGGTTCCCCAGGAATCCACAGGTTTTTCACCCTTTGAGTTGCTGTATCGGCATAGGGTGAGGAGACCTCTAGATTTAATTTAAGATGAGTGAGAAGGTGAGTGCGAGTCTCACAAGGAGTCTGTCATGGCATACGTTGTAAACCTCAGGACAAGGCTCAGGGAACTCTTGGGCTTGGCCCAGGAGAACCTGGCAGAAGCCCAACAACAGAAAAAGGTGTGGTATAACAGAAATGCTCGTGCTAGAGAGTATGCTGTGGGGCAGCAGGTTATGGTTCTCATTCCTGTCAGACACAACAAGCTGCAAGCAGCTTGGAAGGGACCCTACAAGGTGTTAACAAAGGTAAGTGATGTTAACTACATGGTGAAACTGCTAGGCAGAAGGCAGGTGCACAGATTGTACCATGTTAACATGATGAAACCTGACCTTGATAGGGAGGCCCTTGTGCTGAGCATTTGCAGTGGATTGCAGGAGGAGTCTGAGGGAGAACTGGTGACTGATTTCCTCTGTGAGGCTCACGCTGACACCTCAGTAGAAGGGGTAGCAAAGTCCCAGCAGCTATCTCCTACCAAGGTTCGAGAAATCCCAGCAGTGTTACAGGAATTTGGGGACATGTTTACTGGGAAAACAGTGTGCACCCACCTGAGGCAGCACCAGGTGGATACAGGACCCCAAAGGCCTATTAGGCAGGCCCCTTATAGAGTGCCTAAGAGAGTCAAATAGACTCTGAGAGAGGAGGTACAGGAGATGTTGGAACTAGGGGTGATTCAAGAGTCCAAAAGTACCTGGGCCTCCCCAGTGGTGCTGGTGCCAAAGAAGGATGGCAGCACCAAGTTCTGTGTGGACTACAGGAAATTAAATAGTCACAAAGAGTCAGATACTTACCCCATGCCTAGGATAGAGGAGACCCTACAGCAGCTGGGTGGGGCTAAGTATCTTACCACCACTGATCTTACCGAGGGTTACTGGCAGGTGCCCTTGATCCCCAGTGCTAGAGAGAAGTCAGCATTTGTGACTCCTTTTGGCTTGTATGAGTTCAAAAAGATGCCCTTTGGGATGAAGAATGTCCCAGCAACTTTCCAGAGGCTGGTAGATCATATCCTAGCAGGAGCAGGAGGGTTTGCCCTTGCATAACTAGATGATATTGCCATCTACAGCCATTCCTGGCAAGAGCACCTTCAGCATTTCAGGGAGCTGCTGGGCAGACTACAGAGGGCAGGGTTGACCATTAAACCGAGCAAATGTCAGGTGGGCATGGCAGAGGTCTCCTACCTAGGACACAGAGTGGGGAGTGGTAAGATAAGGCCAGAACCTGCCAAAGTGGAAGCCATTCAGGCATGGTCTGCACCTGTTACTAAAAAGCAGGTGAGGGCATTTTTAGGGACAGCAGGGTACTACAGAAAGTTTGTCACCAGTTAAAGTACCATAGCTGCTCCCCTCACAGACCTGATAAGGTCAGGTTATACCACACCTTTTTGAGGGTTGGGAGGGTGGCCTAATAGTTAAGGTGTTTGCCTTACAAACACAAGGTGCAGGGTTTGAGTCTCACAAGGGATAATTGGCTCGGCTTAAAATGGCTCGCAAGGGCATTTAGCTTAGTACTAATCTATGAACCTATGAACCTATGAACAGGCCAGATAAGGTAGTGTGGACCATAGTATGTGAGCAGGCATTCCAGAAGCTTAAAGAAGCTTTGGGAGGACCCCCTGTGTTAGCCAGTCCAGATTACAGCAAATAATTTGTTGTGCAGGTAGATGCTTCTAGCCATGGGGTGGGGGCTGTACTTAGCCATATTTCTTCAGAGGGGGAAGAGCACCCAGTGGTTTATCTCAGTCATAGGTCCAATGCAGGGAGCAATGCTATGCAGCTGTAGAAAAGGAATGTCTAGTCATATTGTGGGCAATGCAGAAACTTCAGCCTTATCTGTATGGAAGGAAATTCACTGTTATGACAGATCACAACCCCCTAACATGGTTAAACAGAGTCACCCAGCAAAATGCCAATTTGGTAAGATGGAGCCTGGGGTTGCAAGCATATATGTCTGCGCAGCACTGCAGTGGGATTAGCAATGCCAATGCAGACAGGCTCTCAAGACAGGGAATGGGGTAAGGTATACTCAGATAAACCTAACTCCCTCAAGCAGCATTTCTCAAGGGTCACTTGAAAAACTAGCTTGAGTTCTCCGGGGGGGGGGGGAGATATGTGAAGATTGGGTGAAGACAGATGAAGGCTGCCAGCCTAGCCAGATAGTATTTTGGAGATAATTCTGTCATCTGTAAAAATCAATGTAAACCACAGGCTTGTTCTCTTAAATGGTAAAAATAGTGTTACATGTGGAACTCAAAAACAAATTAACAACAGTGCACTCTACTGACCAAATAAAGCATGTTGTGACTTTTAGAGGTTAAAACTTGGAGCCAGTAAGTCTAGAGTGAGGCATCCTGCCTATTGTTTTAAGGCCAGAGGTAATGACCAGAATTTGCATGCATACATTTCCTTTATTGCTCTGGTTTCTGCTCAGAGGTGAAGAATGTAAATGCAGTTTCTGTTAGCCTGAGAGCCCAGGGAAGTGTGAAGAATGATGTAATGTGAACCAGGAATGTGAGTATAAAAACAGAGCGAATCAGAGAGCATTAAGCATTTTTGTCTTGACCATCCAACTCACCAGCACTGTCTTGCTCTATATGTAAGTTTATCTTAGACTTGTGTTTTCTCTTAGAAATAGCTAGAAACTAGAAAGATTAGACTAAGTGTTTTTCTGTGATGTCAGAACAGTACTACTGAATTATTTTAAACATTTTTCTGTGATCTCTGAAGTCTTGACTAGCTCTGTGTAGTAAAAAGTATTGTCTTGTGTTTTGACTATTTGTTACTAAATATTTTTAAACCCTTCCAACTGTACTGTTTTTTAGAGATAATTTAAGCTCTTTAAAGTACTTGCATGCCTTTGTTAAAATTGTACAAAGCCACTTCAATAGCTTTAGCCCTGGGCTATACTACCAATTGGATAATAATATTGTACAGTAATAACTGGACACCCTTTTAAGGGCCTTTGAGTAGCTGATAAATATTAGTGGGTGGTGGCAGCAAGTACTACTGTATAGTCTGGGAAAAAAGGGCACAGTTGGAGATCCTGTGCCAGCCTTCCCCAGGAGTGTCTGTAGGGTTGTATAAACTCTTTTCAAAGTGCAAGTGTGTGTGTGTGTGTGTGTGTGTGTGTGTGTGTGTGTGTGTGTGTGTGTGTGTGTGTGTGTGTGTGTGTGAGCTACTTGGGCAGGGACACGAAGCACTGGCTGGACAGAGAGGGTGCTGGAGGTTTTAGCTTGCCCACTAGGCTGAGATCTGGACCTTATAGCTGTGCCAGTGGGGAGTCTTATTGGGGACCTGGAGAGCAAGGGAGTGACCAGCCCCGGACTGACTGTGATCTCTGTGTGCTCTTAAGGGAAATTGCACTTTACTGTGTGTATTTGTTATCATTTCCTCCTATATGAGATGCCCCTCACTGGTGTTTGTGGTGAGGATTGACGCTCCTTGATTGCTGGGCCAGAGCACGGGCATCACAGACTCATTTTGGCAAGTCTCTGTCTGACAATGTACAATTCAAAGGTTGAAATCCCTTTTTGAAACTTTGGCAGTAGGGGCAGGAATAGTGGTCAGTCTGTAATCATTTATTATACTTCATATGGGTATCTCTGCAGGACATTCCTGTTATTCTGTCCTCAGAGATGACCAAAAGAATAATTTGTAGCACGCTATAATGCATTGTGCTCTAACCACGTAACATTAAAAACTGAACTCTGAAGTAATAAAATATTAAGTAATAAAATATTAAGCTTTATATAAACATTTATTTGGATTACCACTCGACCCTTAGCTGGACTTTTTGCAAACAATCTCTGTACACACACTCATACACATACACATGCACACATGCACACACACACAAACACATGCTCGCTCATGCATGCATATGCACATACACACACACACACACACACACACACACACACACACACACACGTGTGCGCGTGCACACACACACACACACACACACACACACTCAAACACACACACACGCACACACGCACGCACACACACACACACACTCAGACACAAACACAAGCACACACACAAACACATTACAGTTATACTTGAACATAGTTAGGCACTTACATAAGATAAATTTAAAATGCAAACTTTAAAAAATATTCAATAGGTTCATGGGAGGTTACTAGGCTAATGGCCCTAGGGCCTTTACAAGCTTAGCCGTGTAATAACCCAAGTACCCTTATTGATCATAATTAGATGGTCGTTGTTAGCAGAGCAACTCTGTCAGCACCGACTGCCCTTGTCCATGAGGGACATTTTTTTTTTTACATTTGTAAACTGTAAAAGTCCAACTTGGAACGAGCCAATTTTCAGCGGAGGCCAAGGGAGAAATGCTCCAGTCATAGGTAGATTAATTTACAGTCACCCATCCAGTTGTCACGGTTGTGCTTCAGTAGGGTCATTGAGGAGCTCTGCTTCACATAAAGTGGAAGCTTATTTCAAAGGAACAGTAATCACTGAGAGATATATCTGTCTCTCCAGCATGTTCTCTTAATGTCACAGGCTAGGTTGAGATCCCTGGAATGAGTTATTCTTGTCCCATTCAATTTACAGATGTGAAGCATTTCCATTAGGGCAGGGTCTAAGTCTGCTCTGTAGGCCAGGCACAGGTCATCTCACAGCAGCCTGTATGATGCAGAGTACAGTGACAGGGCTTTCAGTCTTTCCATGTATGTCATGTTTTGGGGGCCATGGATTCTCTTGGTTATTAACCTCTGTGGTTTCTCATGCTGCTGCAGATGTCTGGTGAGGTACATACAGAAGGGAGCATTGTACTCAGTTAGTAGTCTGATAAGGGTCAAGAATAGCAGAGCTATAACCTCCCTGGTCTTGGATGCGATACCCTTATTTATCAGATGCACAATGTAGAATGTGTTTCGTACCACTATGGACACATGGTGATTGAAGTTTAGATTGCTATCAACCTGTGTTCCCAAGTCTCACACCACTGAGTTTGAGCTTAATGGGGTGATATCTATATCATAATTAGTAGGGGCTACTTCTTTGCCAAAGGGATAAAATGGCATTTTTTTCCATTAAGATTTAGTCTGTGAGTTTGGCACCAATCATTTGTCTGTGTCAGCCCCTTCTGTAATATGTTAACATCATTGGGGGACTCTATGACTGCACCTAGTTTACAGTCATCTGCAAACATGGTAGGCCACAGGCCATCTACCTTCTCCTGATTTTCAGAGAAATAGATTCCAAACAGTAGAGGGCCCAGCACAGATCCTTTAGGTACCCCACTAGTAACTGGTCTACTGGTGGAGGTGGACTCCCCAGCTTTGACAGTGTGCTTTCTGTCATTGAGCTAATTTTCTACACATCTAGTAATGTATGGGTTAGTCCCCAGCTGGGAGAGTTTCTTTATGATACCTGTATGTGGGATTGTGTCAAAGGCTTTGGCTACATCAAGATAGGTGGTATATACTGTTTTGCCTCAACCATGGCTTTGGTGACATTCTGAAAGACGTCCATTAGGTTTAATAAGCAAGATTTTCCCTTGACAAAACCATACAGGGTCAGGTCAAGGGATTGAACGGTGCCT
Source organism: Protopterus annectens (assembly GCF_019279795.1). Lineage (NCBI taxonomy): Eukaryota > Metazoa > Chordata > Ceratodontiformes > Protopteridae > Protopterus > Protopterus annectens. The sequence continues at coordinate 971,645,481 of NC_056725.1, read as the reverse complement.
ATGTCCTTGTGATGGGGTCCATGATGATTCTTTCCATGGCTTGCAGATAAGGTTGGTTAGGCTTATGGGACAATATTTCCCAAGGTCAGTTGATGGACCCCCTTTCTGAAAGAAGATTACTGTTGCTGTTCTCCACTCTGATGGACAAAGCCAGTTCTTAGGCTATGGATAAAGACAGTGCTGAGTGGTTCCACTAGGTCTTGTTTTAAATTGTTTAGTAAGCAGCCAGGAATGTTATCTGGTCCCACAGAGGCCATGTTTTTGGCCTTGGAGAGTGCTTGTATGACCTGTTCTTTGGAGATAACTGGTAGAGGACTGGTGTCAAGAATGCTTTGGGTATGTCTAGTGTGGACAGAGGGTGAAGTTACTGACAAATCTGTTGTCTAGCAGGTTGGCAATTTCCTCAGGTTTTATGTGAGTGGTATTATCCACTGTAACTTCGGCACACAGCTGGGAATCCCATTTTAGGTTTTGGGTGTAGCTAAAGAATGCTTGATGATTGTCTTTAGCTAGGGATGCTAATTTAGACTAGTAGCTAGCCTTAGAGAACTTAACAATATATCTGATTTACTTGTTCAAGCTGTGGAGGGTATTCTTCCTCTGTTCAGTAAGTTCCCTCCTGTTCTTAGATATCAATTTCTTTCTTTTGTTGTATAGCTTATTTATACTTACAGTCCAGTAGGGTGACTTGTTTTTTCGGGAAAACCTGGTTTTGTTCCCTTTGTGTACAGCCAAGTCAATGCATTTGTTTAAGTGGCTGTATAGGGCATTTGTGTATTCCTCTGCACAGGAGTCATTGTTGGCTATGTTGGCAGGGGGTTTGAAACTTTTTATACTACTGCTTAGTAGGTAATAGTTTGCTATGGAGAAATTTTTCAGTTTTTGTTTTTACTCCTTGGGGGGGGGTGTCAGGTTTGATCTTTACTTCAAATGAGATAGACTTATAGTTTGGCCATACTACAGAGGGCAACACACAGGGGGTAATGCAGTGACTCCCCCATGTTGGTGAGCACTAGGTACAGGGCATTTGAGCCCCTTGTGGGGGTGTGTACCAACTGTTCCAGAGCAATTGAATTAACAAAGTCCAGAAACCTCATAGAAATTGTGTTTGCGCTCATGTAAGTCACCCAATCGATGGAAGAATAGTTGAAATCTCCCATGAACAAGGTGCTTGGCTGTATACTGAGTAACTCTAGCAGGTCCAGGTAGGCGGTGTGCTTCTCCTGGTTCATGGTAGGGGACCTGTAGCTAGCAATGATGTGGAGGGGTATTTTACCTACAGTTAATTGAATCTGGAGTAGCTCAAGAGAATCGTACTGTTTCACCAGTCTTGAGGTGTACTTGGATTTAATGAAGATGGATACACCTCCACCTCTGTCTTTTTCACACTCGTCGTGGGGTCTGAACATGTGAAAGGCATTTTAGTCTTGTACAGCCAGGGTGCTCTCAGTGGCCTTGAATCAAGTCTCAGTGACTGCACAAACATCAACATCTTCTAAGGTGAGGAGTGCTTTCAGACAGTGCAGTTTACTATTTAAGCTCCTAGCATAAAGCAGCATGACCACAAATTTGTCTTTAGTGGATTTATTTATGTCGGACGTTTTCTTGTTTGGACATTGCTTAAAAAAGGCACTATGGGGGAGGTAAATGTCTTTGCCAGTATCCAAAAGCCTTGAGGAGAAAGGTGAAGGCCATCTTTGGCAAAGCAATGTGAACTGTTGACCATGTCTTCCCAGGCAGACAGATACTGGATTGCCCTGGAGTGACACTAGAAGCTAAGCCAATTATTGAAATCAATAATTTTTTGTCTGTATTGAGGCATCATCCTGGGTGAAGGTAGAATACTGCTTAGGGCTAGGGACATACTGCCTGGGACTCATAATCTGAGAGTTTGGTCACGTCTCTCATCATACAGTCCAGGGAGGTTCACCTGAAGTAATTCACACCAACACATACTATGACAGAGCCATAACGATACTTGTTGCTGAGCGACTCAAGTGCGTGATTTGATGGATCCTAGCACCTGACAGGCAGCTGACAATGACCTTCTCCTTGTTCAACCTGGTGAGGGGGAAATCTTTGTGTCTCACTATTGAGTCGCCGATGACCAGAACATTAGGTTTTGACATGTTTTGCCTTTGGGGCTTAATCACTGAAACACTGATATGTGTGTTGTTATGTGTGGTGGATTCTGTTTGTGTACCAGTATGTGTATGTTGTTTGCACTTGGGAGGTCTCTGGTCTTTTATTTATTTATTATTTATTTATTTGGGTCTGTATTATATGAACGAAAGTTCATATAAGCGAATGCTCAATGAGTGAAAATCCTGGGCATCGAAAACAATATTGTGGGGGGGGGGAGCTGCACCCCCCACACACACACCCTCGCTAAATATATATTCCAACTCCGAGATTGCACTACAGTGAGGAAAGTGTAAAAACTCCAATCTTCACTGTACTGTGATCCCACAACACGCACCTCGATGTCCAGGAGTTTCGCTCATTAGACCGTTTGCTTATATGAACTTTCGTTCATATAATATAGACCCATTTATTTGACATTTGTTAACCGGGTTGGTCCAACTGAGCTGGGTGGCCCATTTTCAGTGGAGACCCAAGGAGAAAAGCTCCAAATACATAAAATATAACACTGCTTAAAAACATGTGCAGATATAGGTACATCACTAGGCAAACTATAACACTGCTTAAAAATATATAAACAAATATAGATAAAACACATCTTGATACAGTTATGCAACAGAGGAAAATGTATATCTGTCAAACAATAATTTGACTTATTAAAAAGAACTTAAGAGTGTATGTCATATAATAAAGATAAACCATATAACCATATCTTCTAAAGCTGCTTTTGATTGGCTCTTAGAGAGTACCTCCACATATGAGGGTTTATGTGTCTTGACCTTATCTTGTGTGAGAGGGGAGCTATGTGTGGTGACAACCTGTTGTATGTCTTGTATATTGTTATCTGAGAGGACTGACTCTAATGTCATGGTATAGTTACATCTCTCACATGCTGTGTTTGTTTGCTTTAGAAGCAAGTGGTTGTCAATATACATGAGGCAATTATTACCTTGTCTCAGGATGCCCATGTCAGTCAGGTTGCCTGGAGAAATGGTGGGAAACTGTCCATCTATTATGGCAGGTATATATTGTAGAAATTAGTGGGGATGGGCTAGATGGACCAGGGTTTGCTTGTGATACTAACAAAGGTGGCTATTCTGTGGAGGGCTAAGTGTGGAAGACTGTGTCAGTGCCTTAGAATGTGCAACTGAGTTGCCCGCTAGGTAGCAATGCACAACTGCATTTTCCACAGAGAAGCAGTGAAGCTAAGGAGGATTCTCTAGCAGATATCAAGGGAAAATTGTGTTTCTAACCTTTTGTAACTATACCCCACAGCACAAAACCTAGCAGTGCGGTGCTCAGCTATGCCCAAATGCAGGGCTTAAACACAAGGGAAGTTAAACAGTTTTAACAACAGGAGCAGAGAGACAAAAGAGCGACTTTGGAGTGATTAAGTATCATTTTTTTGCATTTTCTTGCTGCCTTTAGCTAATTTCACCTAAAACGCTGATTTTCTAGAGTTTCTGTGATTTAAAAAGCTTGTTTCAGCTACATATTGTACTTATTTTACTGCCTGCACTTTAACAAAGTTGTTTTTGTGTTTAAATTACCTGTTTAACTGTTGTAGGCTACACACTCAAGTGTGGTAGCCATTTCTGTGCATTTAAAGTGTTTTTTTTTTATTGTATCTGCTTTATTTTCTAAAAAACAAAAAAACAAAAAAAAAATACTTGTTTTCCCACCTTTCTAAGCTAGTATAGTCCAGTTTTCAGGTTAGTGCTGAATTCACGGCCATGTTACAAGTTTCTGTCTTTGCCCATACCTTACTTGGATAGAAGGAAGTTTCTCTGTTCACTGTGAGAGAGGGAGCTTTGAGCAACCTATCTGTCCCTGGAGGAGTGGTTTCAGCCCAGAAATTAGTAGTTTATTGGCCATTTTGGGCTAATTTCTCTCTCTTTCATTTCCCTGCTCTAAAACCCACATTTGTGCGGTTTTGCGAGCCGGGCATCGCTGGTTAGCTAGGGTATAACTATTCCCGGCTCCACAAAGTCTGCTCTTCAATTTTTCCCTTGGAACTAGACACACTTTCAACTTAAGCACTCAAACCATTCACTTCTCATACCGGCACTTGCTCAAAACTCATAGCAAGCACTAATAAACCTTAGCACTAGACCCCCCCTATACTGTAAAGAAGGACAAGGCTCTCTATTCGACCTTACCAGCCAATCAGTAAAACAGTTCACTGTACCTATCCATGAATGTCCAAAGGGCAGTTTCAGGTGTACTCTCCGGTCCAACTAGTGAATCTGGGCATTTTGAGGCAATGTTATAATTGCCTCATGTACACAGACAACCCTCTCCTCCTTCCACCAAACACTAATACATGCAAGAGATGCAATTATACAGCCAAACTGGAGGCTAAGCTCTCTCAACCCAACACTGGACCAGGCAGTCAAGAGGAGAAGGGAATTACTTGCATCACACCACCAGTCTCACATAGACCTATGAAACCAGCAATGGCAAAAAACACACATAAATACACAAGAACATACTTGGAGGCTCTAAATAAAAATCTGCAAAAGCAACAGAGACCTCCAAAGCAGACATCCAAGCAACCTCCACCCCCCAACACAAACCATGAAACACATACTTCACAAAACCAGTGTGCCACACAATCACAGCCCTTAAGACAAAATAACATACCCAACACACTAGTAATAGGTGACTCTTTAGTCAGGCACACTGACGTCCCACTCACTAGGCTGAACAAGGAGAAGGTTACTGTTAGCTGCCTGTCAGGTGCCAGGATCCGCCACTTAACACAAGCACTCAGGTCACTCCAGAACAAGTACAAATATTACTCTGTCATTGTCCATGTTGGTGTGAATGACCTGAGCTGTACCTCCCTGGACTACATGAAAAGAGACATGGAGGAGCTCTCTGATCAAGTAGCCCAGGCCGGTATGACCCTGACCTTGAGTAACATCCTGCCCTCATCAAGAATGATACCATGGTATAGAGAAAAAAATATAAATTTCAACAATTGGCTAAGCTTCTGGTGTCATTCAAAGGGGATCCAGTGTCTGTCAGCCTGGGATGACATGCTCGACAAGCCACGCTGCTTCACTAGAGAAGGGTTGCACCTGTCACCCTTAGGCTTTCGATTACTGGCCAAGGCTCTTGCCGCCCCCATAGTGCCTTTTTTAGGCAAGGCTCAAAAGACAAACCCACCACCATAAATAGCACAAGTAACAAAAAACTGAGGGTAATGCTACTCAATGCCATAAGTCTAAACCTCAAAATGCAGGCACTCGAGGCACTCCTCAGTATGGAGAAAATCGATATATGTGCAGTAACAGAAATCTGGTTTAAGGCTCCAGAGAGCACTCTAGCACTACCAGGCTATAACTCATACCATACATTTCGGCCACAAAACCCAGACCGAAATACAAAAAGTGGGAGAGTATCCATATTCATCAAGGATACCCACACCTCCAGGTTAGTGGCACAGCACAATGTTTCAGAGATCATTCACGTGCAACTAACAATGGGCAAAACTGCTATTCAGATTATAGCTTGCTCCAGATCACCCACCATGTCCCACAACCCCCACTCCGCATTCCTGGAAACACTGGGAAACATAAAGGTCCTACCAAACACCCTGATATTGGGTGATTTCAATTACCCAAACATTAACTGGGAGAACTACTCAAATACAAACTCCCTTGACCAACATTTCCTAGAATTTATAAACTCAAACACCCTGGATCAACTGGTCAACATCCCCACCAGAGGTGAGAACATATTGGACCTGGTCATCACCAACATGGGTGACCAGTGTTCCACACTGGAGGTCAACCCCTCACTGGTTAGATCTGACCATAAATGAATTACTCTGGATATCCACATTCCGCCACCACCCCCGGTCAAAGAAACCACCATGAAAAACCTTTCCAAAGCAAACTTCACGTTACTTAAGACCGAGGTTGGAAGTTTAAAAGCCCCCATGCTAAAGGATAAGCCTGTCCAAGCTGCAAAATCCTTTATTAATGCACTCTATGGGCACCTACAAGAATGCATGGACCATGCTATCCCAAACAAAACCAAGACTCACTCCTCCAAGAAAAGGAAACCAGTCTGGTGGACTCCTGCCATAAACAAGCAATACAATAGAAGGAGGAAACTAGTACAGAAAAGAGTAAAATCCCAAGAAGGGAAGACATCCCTGATCAGTATCAGCAAGAAACTACATTACCTCATAAAATTATCCAAGTCTAGCTTCGATAGAAAAATTGCCATGGACTCCAAAGATAACCACAAGGCATTCTTTAGCTATGTCAAGAATCTAAGTGGCAATTCTCAGATCTGCTCGGAGTTAGTGCAGAATGGAACAAAATACACTGAACTGACCGATACAGTCAACATTCTTGCAGACAGGTTCAGTGCAAACTTCACCCCCCTCTCACCCCCAAAAGGGCCCATAACTATACCAGAAGAATGTAGTGCCCCTGAAATCACAGACACTCAGGTTAAAACAGCCCTCTCCAAAGCCAAAAACACAGCATCAATGGGATCAGGCAGTATCCCAGGCTGCATTCTACAAGAGCTCAAAGATGAACTAACCCCTCCCCTAAACACATGGTTTAAACTCAGCCTCTCCACAGGCTACGTACCCACAGAGTGGAACACAGCAATGGTTATTCCACTCCACAAAGGTGGAGCCACAACGGGCCCCAGGAACTATCGCCCTATAAGCCTGACTAGCTTATTCTGCAAAGCTATGGAGCGCATCATCATGGATCTCATTAACAGAGACATTGGACACCTCCAAACATTTGACCCTACCCATTTCGGCTTTGTTAAGGGAAGATCATGCCTCCTAAACCTGGTAGACTTCTTTGAGACAGTTACCAAGGCTACAGATGAGGGAAAGGTGGTCCACACAGCCTATCTAGACCTCGCAAAGGCCTTCGACACCATTCCCCACTCAGGTATTATAGACAAGCTCACCAGCCTGAACATAAATCCCTACATCACGAGATGGGTTGCCAACTGGCTCACGGACAGAACCCACATGGTAAGAGTTGCGGGAGCTAGGTCTGATTCTAAACTGGTTACAAGTGGCGTTCCCCAGGGCTCAGTCCTAGGACCCGTCCTGTTCGGCATATACTTCTCAGAGGTACAGGCAAGCACATGGGGACTATGGCTGACCAAGTTCGCAGATGACTGCAAACTAGGGGCTATAATTTACTCTCCGGCTGACACAGACATCCTCCAAAAGGGTCTCACTGAGACAGATACCTGGTGTCAAACCCATGGCCTCCAGCTAAATGCCAAAACATGCATAGTCATCCCCTATGGAAAAAACAAAGTACCCACAAACTACCACATAGGTGGTAGCCCCCTAAATATGGAAGATGTAATAAGGGATCTGGGGACCCAAGTAGATAGTAACCTCTCCTTTGATAATCACATTGCTAAAGTGGTTAGAAAATCCTTCGATGTGACCCACCTAATCACAAAAGGGTTTGCATCCAGATCGAAAGAGGTCGTTGGGCCACTCTATGCATCACTCATCAGACCCATCATAGAGAACAATGCCCCATTTGGGATGTAACCTTACAAGACACCTTGAAACAACTGGAAAGACCACAGAAGTACCTCACCAAGAGGGCCACTGGCCTCAAGCAGATGCCCTATGCAGCTCGACTGAAGAAACTCTAGCTGTACTCAGCTGCATACCGCCTATTCAGAGGTGATCTCTGCCTGACATACAAGGCCATGTCCAACCCAGAATTGATGGACATGCTCCACCTAAAGAAAACCATATCCCCTTGAGCCACACGCTCCAGGGATCTAAACCTCACCACAACAATAAACAGGATGTGCTGGAGGGATAGATTCCTGTCCCAGAGACTTCCCATGCTCTGGAACACGATTCCAATCTACATTAGGCAGAGCTTCTCGCTAACCCTCTTCAAGAGAAACTTTGACGAGTGGATGGGAAACAGAAAGTTTACCCTAGGGATCACTTCAATGGCTCTGCTGGACAGAGGCACAGGGAACTAATCTAAGGGGGCGGTGAAAGCCAACACATTCCGACTAGGCGTATAAATGCCTTCGGGCAAACAGCCTAGTACCTACCTATGAACCTAACAAATTAACCAATAGGAAAGCCCAAAACTGAGCCTTTTTCCAACAATCCCCAACTCATCATGTGCTACACACTTCTGCCGCAATGGTGCAGAAGGACCTTCTTAATGTAGGATAGCTGGTTTTAGTATGCAAGTAATACCAAACAGCCTAAATTCAGCAAATCTGAATCTAGCCTATGCTATGAAATACAGGAGTACTAGAAATTCAAAATGCAGGAAAAAAAACAGTCACAGCAGTAATAGCAGCAAAAATGAAGCAGCAATTATGCAAAATACAGTTCAAAAAAGTGCAATGCAAGCTTAAAATATACTTATTTTTTGTTGAACACAATGGATGTCTTGGATTTAGTTTAGATGCACTTCAGATATCTGGCTATAATAAAAACATAATTCCAGAATAATCTATCACCTTAGCCTAAAAGTATTCAAAAGAATCAAACCTAGCAAAATAAAATAAAATAAATATAATAAATAATGAGTAGTCTAATTACAGAATCAATCAGAAAACAGTATGTAGAACATTTCTTAAAGATCTGGTCCTAGAGACATCTGGTTGGAATGGGAAGGTAATGCGATACACTCACCAGGAATTCTACTGTGGAGCAAGACTAGGCCCAATCATTATGGTAGAGCTTGCCAAAGTTAATCAGAAGCTGTCTGATTTCAAAGAAGCTTCCAATTCCAAAACAAATGAGATAAAAGATATATTCAGACCAGCTGCAAGGACTATCGATGAAAACCAGGGACAGGAAATACAAGTGTTATTTCCAGTGGGACTTTGTTACTAGTAATACACCTTTGGAAGCAGTGCTGCGGTGGTCCACAGTGTACCAGAGCTTTTGAAATGTGGTGCACCCAAGAGTGCGCTTATTAGACGTAGATAACTGTTTCCAAACAGCAAACTCAGGACCAAACCCACACTACTCAGCTGTAGAACGAACTCTCAGAAGTGCCCACGCCAGCAACAGGAGGTTCTACTGCCCCAACATCGGGGCGACTGCAACCTAGAAGGGGTTGTTTACTGGGCCTCTTGCACTAAATGCCCAGCTTTTTACGGTGGCAAAACTGTTAACATCTTGAAGACCAGGATAGCGAGATACTTACATGATCTCTGCTACCTTAAACATAAGAGCCAACTGTCTCGGCCTGCACTAGCTAATCCGGGACACAACAGCTTCAAATTCCATGTGTTGGACCACATCCCAAAGACCCTGTACAATGGCAATTACAACTTGTTGCTGGAAAAAAGAGAACTGGGCTGATAAATTAGATTACAATCTAGAAAAAGACCAGGATTTAATTATGTGGAGTTTATTGTCCCGGTGCTAAGTCTTAGAAAGATTCAACACTAATTCTTCCAGCATCTTCATACTTTTGGACTCCTTCTTTTGCATATTTTGTTTCCCTGGCGTAGTTTGCCTGTTGTTATGGCTTGTACTTGCGTTTTTTTTTTTTGCCTTAGGTGTGCTTAGCAGGCTAGCATGTTATGTATTAAGATATTTTCCCATTTATTATCTGCCCATTTTTGTTTCTGTATTCTTGTTTTTGTATTCTGTTATTTTGTTTTATTGGTTGTTTCTTCTTGTCATGCCTGTTAGTTTTCCTTTATGATTCCATAGCCATCCCGATGAAGTTTTAGACGAAAAGCATAGCCTAACCTCCCTCTTTATTATTAGATGATAGCTGTAACACATATTATCCTTTTGAGGTAATTTGCATATTTCCCATGGTGCACCAGTCATAACTGTTTTTATGCACTACTTTCTAGTTTTACAAACATTTTTATGTTTGTTAGCTTTTTTCCAAGTTGCTATTCTGTGTGTACTTTGCACTCACTGTTTTAGCTTGTCAATTAGGATTTTCTATAGTCACCCTATTGCTTATAGTTATCAGTTAGGTAGACAACCATGTATTCACAATAGTCAGGCATTCCTCCTAAGCTGCACTGAAGATATCTCTGAAGACAGTAATTTGTATATGTGGACCTGTGCTTTGATAGCTTGAATAGACATGATGGACTTCCTTTGAGATTCTGACTGCATCTTTCTTGTCTTTGTGTGTTCAATTTGTTTTTTGGGCAGAATCTGTGTTTTCTGACCAAGGGTTGGTGTGGGCATTTCTGAGAGTTCGTTCTACAGCTGAGTAGTGTGGGTTTGGTTCTGAGTTTGCTGTTTGGAAGCAGTTATCTGCATCTAATGAGTGCACTGTTGGATGCACCACATTTCAAAAGCTTTGTTACACTGTGGTACCACTGCAGCACTGCTTCCAAACGGGTATTACTAGTGGCATTTTTTCCTCCCTGCTGGGAGGCTTATACCCCATCCCCTGAAGACTACTTCAAGGATCCTTATTTTTCAATGGAACTTTGTTAGAAACACTGGAACTAAAATGTCAAGATGTATAGGACAGAGCACATAGGAAAATGTGCTTTTCTGGGCTACTGGAAAGAATAGAACACAAAAGACTGTATAGCCTATAAAAACAATAAACAAATGGATATGGCACAATCCCAACTCCAGTGGTTTCTGTTGATGCCATAGTGTTTCTTGCCATGTACAATTGAAAGAGAGATTTAAAAAGTGTTTGTGGTAAACAGATGAGGTCATTAAAGAGGGTGAATTAAGAGTACTTTACAATAATAATTATAGTGAGATAGAGAGAGCTACTTTATCCACAGCATTACACTATGCTGACAATTTAAATTTTGATTATATTATATTCTACTACTTTAAAAATAATGCTTCTTGGGGTTTCAGTCACTTTTACAGATCAAACAGAGGCATTAAAATGACTTCATCCATTAACAGAGTCTGGTCCTTTAAAGCAAGTATCTTCAAAGGTGCCTACAATCAATCAGATCTCTTTACTGCCATCCAAAAAACAAAAGCAAAGATGCAGGAACCTAGTGGCTTTTCCCTTTTTTAGAGTTGGAATAAAATAGTAAGAAATAGTGAAAGATGGAACTAGAAGAGAAACAAGAACTGACAATGTAGAGAGTACAACCACTTGCTGAGGGTATTCCTACTGAACTTCATTTTCTTGAACTGAAAGTAGTAAAGAAATTAAAAGAAATAGAAAAGAACAGGGAAGCGGGTCTTCTGCAAAGCCTACGTGTACGGATGAAAACAATTTTCATATCTATCTATTTCTATTGCCTTTAAGCTGAGATAAATATGTTAGATTGCTATCCATTAAAAGTGGATCTTTTGCCTCCTCTTTTTTTTTTCCTCATAGCAATAGTGATATCTCTGCACTAAATCTTCTGTTTTTTGTTCTGTGCTAGTTCATAATTTAGGCTTGTCTGGGGAGTAGCTTTCGGCAAACAGTACGATAATGGGCCAGTTGTAATCTCTTCATTTTCAGCCATGATATCTGAACACTTTCTAAACTCCCCAACCTTTTGTCTTTACTGGAAGAATATTATTATCCTGCTGGCATTGCTAAAGACTATGCAGAATGATTTTAAAGATTGTGTGGGAGAAGAGATTTTAACAGTATCAAGTTGGGATAATAGGCCTTTTATTATACTCATATTACTATTATTATTGTCCTCTTTTTAAGAATGTAGCTGGTGCTCAGAAGGAAATCTTTAAAGGGTGCACGATTGTCACCATCTACTTCTGCTTTGGGTACCGATGCACCTGTGAGAAGTTAACTTCCAACCAAGCAGAAACAATTTGTCTCCTCCTTGGAAACCCAACGAAAATTATTTTACAGATAGTTATGTTGTCTTGCAGTACTTGCAGTTAATTAGTTCTGTTATAGATTTATTACTTTATTTTGTAGCACATATTTTTAAACTTGTTATGTAAAGCTAATGTAATGCATAAGCAGAGATTCATAAGGGCTCAGGCAGACTTCTGTCAAGGACAAAATGCTGGTATAGTTGATTATAATTTTAGAGAATATGTCAGTGCGGCACATGATATTATCATGGAATATAAAAAGACTAAACTCCCCAATTAAACAGCCTAAAGTTTTCTATTTTGTAAAGAGAATCAATATAGTATTTTGATTGCTACATGAAAAGCACTTAATCCAATCTAAGCAAGAGAAGCTCATTCAATCTGAGTATCAGGAGGCATTTTGTGCTAGCAGTGGGACTGGAATACACAGAGGATTGCCTTCATTTATAAGAACAGGTAAGGAGACTCTAATGAAGGCTAGGCAGCCTAATGGTGACTAATCAGTGTGTGTATGTATATATACCTATTTACCAATCTTTCTCTCTCTCTGTATATATATATATATATATATATATATATATATATATATATATATATATCCCTGAGGCATAGCTAGGGCAGAGTGAAGGGGTAGTGGCCCTGGGCACAAGGTTTTAGGTGGCTCGATCACCAGATGACAATGGTAGAGAAATGCAGTACTGTATTTCTGATATTGGCTGAAGGGCTGGAGCACTTCATCTGTAGTTCTTTAATTGTAGCAAGTGCTATACTGGGGAACTTCACAGGGCTGGAGGCTCCAGGGTGAGGAACTGCACATGGCACCAGATAAATTAGCAAGGGTTTGACTATATCCCACAGGCATGACCAAACTGGGCACCTGTAAGATGTCTAGAGAATGGGTAGTTTGTGGAGAGGCAATACCCTGACTGCAGGGGAGGAGAAAATAGTAATGGATGTCAGGAATGTGTATTCACGTCATAGAAGACAGACATTATCAGCCTCCTAGAACTGCTGCTGCTAATATATGTGGTTTAACTTCCCAAATCTGCATGATGCCCTTTAAGATATGGAGGTCTCACCTCTTGCACTACTAAACTTTATACCTATTTGTGCAGCACATAAGCAAACAGGCCTGGAGGCATACATGTCCACAAATCAGTATATTGTGCTGCAGTGCATCATATATAGCATGATTGTGTTCATACATCTCTCTGTTAAAGGCCTGAGAGTTTTACCCACGTAAAACGCAAAACGAAAAATGCACATAGCTAATAACCACTTGTGTAGATGTACAAGAAAAATGGTTTGAAATATTAAAAATCTTGTCATTACTGTGTACATGAAGAAAAGGACTTTCATTAATGTATTTTCATTCCCTGCAAGCACCACATGGAAAAGTCCCCCTTCTCCCAAATTCTAATGGTACCTTCCTTCATTCCAGTAAAGTTTTGATGTTCACTCTTTTTTTTTTAAACTATATTAGGTCATATTCCTACCACTTAGATTAAGTTATATGCTACCTATAATTATGCCCCAAAAAGTATTTAAAATAATTTTTGTGAATACCTTTTTTGACATATTTTATCTGGATGTGAGTTTTCCATGAAAAGTAATTTGTCAGTCATGTCCACTTTCCATCATTTAAAGTGAAGTTCGCATCCAGCATAATATCTGGTAATAAAATAGCTCCATAAGAGAGCTGTTCATTTGTGTCCCTGATGTAGGAACCCAGTTCTTCCAAGAAATCTTAACACTGTACTTGAGGCTTTTATTTCTTTCACTTGCGCCTACCTCTGATGTAGCATTTAAAATACTTTGTTCCTGGTTGTTGTTAGTCTGTCAGAAGTGTTAAAAATGTAGCTCATTTCAGGTCATGTTACATTATTTTGGTTTTGTGTGATGACATGATACATGGTGATGATTCATAGTAGGCTAACTGCCACTGTGGGAGCCTAGTCAATTATACCATGTGAGAATCAACCCCTGATTATGCCAACTTCCAATGGACTGTCCCTAAGTTTTTCTTGGGGTGGTTTGGAAGTCCTTTTAAGCTGGAACATCTGACACTAATTTTTTTTTTTTTTTTTTTTTTGGATAGCAGTTGGGAGAAGGTATTATATTCTATGAATATCTGTGGAAAGTTTTAGTATTACTTAATCAGTTAAAGACTACACAGAGACAATCAGCTGCTCATCATATTTGCCACAGGCATTGAGAGGTGTAGTCACATAATACTTTTACAAGTGCATTTTTCTGTGGGATTCTGTTAGCAGGTTCATTCCTCAAGCATTTCTGCTGCATCTGTCTCTGTCTTAAACAGATGTGGCACAGCATGACCTGCAGGAGTTAAGCACATTTTGTCTGAAAAATATTGCTGGGTATTTTGGGCAAAACTTTTTCTAGGAAGTTAAGGCGGTTAAAGTGTGTTATTTTATACTTGTAAAAAGCTGTTTTGATGAATTACTATGAGTCAGTATTATTTATCATGGAAGCTGTAAAAAAATTCTTAATGCTGAGAATGTGACAGATTCTTTCAACGTGGAACTGCGAGGAACGTGTACTATTTAAGACTTAAAATAAAGGAACATTCCTCATAATTAGCTACACTTGAGAGGTTTGGAGAGACCATTTCACCTTTCCTGCAGGTAGTGACTTTTTATCCCAAATTTGTTTTCTGCTGTTGTATAACAATAGGACAAGAAATGCAGAGAGTTTGAGGATACAATCCATTTATACCTCAGCATTAATGTGGGTATTGATACTGACAGTGCTACTGATATTATACCATTACTGACACTGATACTGATATTGTACTGGTACTGATACTGGTAGTGATAGTAATACTGATACTGATAGTGATACTGACACTGATATACTGACACTGATACTAATTCTGGTAGTGATATATTGATGCTGATATTATACCGACAGTGATACTGATATTATACTCATACTGACACTGATACTGATATTATACTGATACTGACACTGATGCTGATATTATGCTGACATTGATACTGATGATATACTGATACTGATATACTGACACTGATACTGATGCTGATATTATACTGACACCGATACTAATATTATACTGATACTGATATTATACTGATACTGATATACTGATACTGATGCTGATATTATACTGACATTGATACTAATATTATAGTGATATTGACACTGATACTAATATTATAGTGATACTGACACTGATACTGATATTATACTGACACTGATACTGATTATGGTAGTGATGCTGATGCTGATATTATACTGACACTGATACTGATATTATACTGATACTGACATTATACTGATACTAATACTAATACTGCTGAGGGTTGGTCTATCCCTGTGCTGAGCTGCCTTCTGGCAGGAATTCTTGTTTATCAGGTGGATGACTGTCTGAGGACTAACAGTCTTAATGATGACATTTGTTGGGACTTCAAGCACTTATGAGTTAGTGAGAAGGCATGTTACTCTATTGTTGCTGTCTTAGTGATTATTTGTAGTAAATGTGCTTTAAAGGGAAAGTTGCTGAAATTTATAGTTAAAGACCATGAAGCCAAAACAAACTTGGTGACTAGATCAGATAAAAAAAAAAAGAAGTTTGGAAAGCAGTCAGATTTATCAAAGTTGTCAAAGATGAAGGCAAACAGTATGGAAAGTGATGACCTGGTGGCAGGGTGGATAGAAGACCAACAAGAGGAAGACCATGACAGTTCAGTTGCCAGTGTACCTTGGGTCACGTTAATGGAAACTTTTAAAACTGAGGTTAAGAAAGTCAGTATACAGCTTGCCAATTGCATAAAAAAATGAGAGAGAGACAGATGGTAGATGCCATAACCTCTCCTGTCATCACTACTGAGTAGTTATAAAGGAAAATCAAGACTTAAAGGAAAACATGCTTATGTGTTGACTGAGTTAAAGGCACACAAGTGGGCTTTGAGGATAACATTTGGAAGAAGACTATTCAAATTATAGGTGTACCGGTAAAGGAAGCAGGACAAGATTGTGTGGCTTTTACTCAGGATGTTCGGGTTTATAAAAGGCAGATCATGTCTCCTAAACCTGATAGACTTCTTTGAGCAGTCACCAAAGCCGTAGATGAGGGTAAGGTGGTTTACACAGCCTATCTAGATCTTGCCAAGGCTTTCAACACCATCCCCCACTCAGGAATTATAGATAAACTCACTAAACTAGGTATAAATCCCTATGTCACAAGATGGGTTGCCAACTGGCTCACTGACAGAACCCACACTGTGAAAGTAGCAGACTCTAAATAAAACTTCAGACCAGTGACAAGTGGAGTACCACAGAGTTCAATCCTAGGTCCTCTCCTGTTTGGTATCTACTTCTCTGAAGTACAGCCTAACACAGAAGGTCTTTGGCTAACAAAGTTTGCAGATGACTGCAAACTAGGAGCCACAATCAAAACTCCTAACGATGTGGACATCCTACAAAAGGGCCTCACTGAGACAGATGCCTGGTGTCAAAGCCATGGCCTCAAGCTCAATGCCAAAAAAGTGCATTGTCATCCCTTTTGGTAAAAACTCTGTACCCATGAACTACCACATAGGCGGTAGTCTACTTAACACCGAAAGTGTGATAAGAGACCTTGAGACACAGGCGGACAGTAGTCTCTCCTTTGATACTCACAGCACCACAGTAGTTAGGAAATCCTTCTACATGGCACACCTCATCACAAAAGGTTTCTCATCCAGGAAAAAAAGAGGTCATTGTTCCCCTCTACTCATCACTCATTAGACCCATTATATTATATTTTGGTATGTACCTCACAAGACATCTACAACAACTGGAAAGGCCACAGAAATACCTCACAAAGAAGATTATTGGCCTCAAACAGATGCCCTACGTAGACCGTCTCAAAAAACTCCAGATTTACTCTGTCGCATATCACCTATTTAGAGGCGATCTCTGCCTAACATACAAAGCTATGTCAAACCCAGAGCTGTTGGACATGCCCCACTCAAAGAAATCCCAATCCCTCTGAGCTACATGCTCTAGGGACCTAAACCTTGTCACCACAATAAACAGAACATGCTGGAGGGATAGATTCCTGTCCCAGAGACTTCCCATACTCTGGAACAGACTACCTATCTATGTCAAACAGAGCTCCTCATTAGCACTCTTCAAGAAAAATCTTGATTGGATGGGAGATAGGAAATTCACCCCTGGATCACTTCTGCAGCTCTGCTTGACAGGGGCACAGGAAAATAATTTTCTTGGGTGGCAAAAGCCAGGGTACCATTTGGCTAGGCTTATATAGGCCCTAGGGCCAATAGCCTAGTACCTACCTATGAACATATGAACCTAAGACTAAGTTGTAAAAAAGCTTAGTCCCTGGTTTATTTTTGTTTGGGCTTTTGCTGCAATTATGCTACCCTGCTACACCAAAATCAAAATGGAGTTGCATTTAGTGTGTCTGTATTCCAAAATCTCCTGACAGGTGAGGTTCACCAAATGAGAAGGATAATCTCTGTTTCTTAAAAAAAAAATTGCAAAGAAATACAAGATGCAGCCAACTGTCTATGTCTGCCTATAACAGTTCATGTTCATGAGCTCACACTGCAGAACTGCACAGGAAGACACATCATGCTATTTATAGGACAGCCGTGCTGCAGAAATCATGTTGTAGGTATGACTTCCTGGACACCAACTTGTTCCTCATGAAAGTGGCATCATTTTCAGAGGAAATTTAGGGAGAATGGAAGTTTCTGCTATTGCCTGCCAGAAAACCCCTGCATGAATTTAAAGTTGAGTACGATAATGTGTTATCTCAATCCTGCCCATTTCAGGGAATGACTATTGAGCTTTTAATAAACAATATTTATTTTAAATAAAAAAATGTAATAAAATTTAGAAAAGTAGGTGACTGGTATGACCTGGCTGAGGAGTTGTTCCAATGGAAAACATCTATAGGAGTGTGTATAAATATATCTGTATCCATATTTAAACCCATATCTATATCTGTATCTAGATCTATATTTATATCAATATCTACTTTTCTCTAACTCCTTGTCTTTCAATTATCATTGTTGTTTTAGTTCCATTTTGCGATCATAAGAACACACTGCATGTCACTATCAACAGGAGGTAGGAGAGGCTTGTAAGCAGTCACACAAGGGCTAATATGTCTTAATTTTGTTCCTAATGTCAGGATTCATTTCATTGTGAATAATGTCCCATTTTATCTCCCCATTCTTGCTACTGGTTTGGACAAGAGATTTGCTCCACAGACACATCCACCATGACCTGCTTATGCCAAAGTTGTGGCTAAGGTTTATGAGGATGATGAAACTAGAAGTGCATGGCCAGAGAAGAGCTCTGGGAATACACTAGCAGGTAGCCCACCTGCTTACCTGTGGTTGCCCAGCTGCAGCTACAGCAGGTGGTGGAAGCTGTGATGTAGTGAGCAATGAGCAGATAAATGGTCTTTGTGAGAGCATCCTGGAGTGAAGAGCAGGTTCACATAACTGGAAGGTTTCTGACACAGGACCACCATTAGTAGATGCAGCCATTACTACAAGACATTCTTATTGATATATCATATTGGAATGGATCTATGTAATATCTCTCTGGGACTGGGGAGGGCAAACTATGGCAGTGACCTGTGCCCCTACCAATCCCCAGTCATGTGTACTCCCTTCCTCTTGTGACACCCTTTACTATGTGCATTGTCCAAAGTTCCTCCTCATTATTTGTCTATCTTCTATTTGTCTCTGTTCCTCTAATGTTTCTCCATTAACACCCTGAACGGCATTGAGTATACTTCCACCTCTGTCTGTCTGGCCCCCACACAGCCTTACCTCTCTCCGTTTCCTACCCCCTGACTGCTTCTTTCCCCAATTCCCTCCTCTCTAAAATAAATAAAAAAATAGGATCTTGCCTTGAAAATATGTTTCCTTCCTCACCCGATCTTGCAAACTCCTATATGCTGTCCTTATGTGCTGCTCTCTGCTTCCCCTTTTCCTTTCCTACGTCCCTGTATTCCCCTTTCCTTCCCTTTTATTAATCCAACAGATGGCCAGACATATACACAACACAGCCGTGCAGCTGTATGTATTACATGGCTACTTAGACGTCTATGGCATGTGGATATATCAGTGTGACTTCACATTTTCTTTTCACAGGAGATCATGCCATACATTGTATGGTTTCTCTGTGGATTGGTTCCTGCACTTTGGGGTACACATTTTACTGCACAGTGTTGTCTACAAGAAAAGCTGAAATGCATGGTCAGGTAAACTTTCACACTTGCTATCCCTGAATGCAGCTAACTAATTCTAAGGGATGCAAGTCTTCATGTGGATATTCAGTGTATTCTTCTCCTGTAGCACATTGTTTACCTAAGCAAAAAATGAGCGGAGGGGCAGAGCATCTGCATGAATCCTGGCAAAGCTCTTCTTAAGTGTAAATCAGGTCAAAACATTTGACAGATATGGGACATAGTAGTTTGATGAAGGTACTTGGGAACTGTGTTTTAAGGAAGGGGACTTGAACTGGGTAGAAGAGGTATACCGATTACCATGTTTTATTCTACTTGTGAATGGAGCGTTTGGTAGGTGTTGGATTTGACAGTAAGATTTTAGTAGGAGAGTCCTTAAGTCTATTAATTTTTGGTTGATTTATAAAGAGGATAGTGTGAAATGAGAAGAAAAGGATGATTACAAAGTGAGGTGGGGAACAAAGTTTCTTTCTGCTTTTATTTGCTTACATAGATGGGAAATGTCTGTATACAGACAGGTAGAAATAAAACAGGCTGTGGAGGTTTTTAGGGGTTGAGTAAGTTTATTTAGATTTAACTTTCAGTAAGGAAACATATAAAAGTGTTGTCTTCCAGTACAGAAGAAAGTGCACATGCTGGGAGTTGACATGAGTGATAGGTAGAACACTGTGGGAAGATGGAGGAAGACTGCAGGCAAAATGGAACATCTGGTAACTTTTCAGAGGAGTGCATTTGATAAAGAAAGTGTTAGCAGGAATTTGGGCCTATTCATCCAATGTTTATATACTGACAGAAATTCTGAAAGCAGGGATTTCATTTCACCATGTGTGATTCTTAACTGAACCCATTTAAGATGAGTGAGTTAAGAAAAGGAGCAGTAAAGAAGTTGCGGACAAAATTTGGAGAAAAATTAGAAAAGGGTTATTATGTAACAAGACATCAAAGGACTATTTTCTGAAACTCATATGGAAACACCTATTTGAATAAACAAGAAAGATACTTGCAGAAAGTTGGAAAATGTGACCAAAACAGTTTATCTGCTGAGGAATTCTTAACAGACTGCAGTAAAGGGGAAAAGGAAGTACAAACTAAAAGAGTAGAGGCTAAGTTTAGTGCTGGGATTTCAGGGTGCAGAGACTTGGGAGTATGTAATTTTGGCCTACAAAAGGAAAGATTTGGGAAGATGCAATAGCATAGGCTGCATTCCTAATGGTTGTTGCAGGTTATTGAGAAGATTTTAGCAGGTTGGAAGTATTAACAAGGGGCAGGAAAGCCATGGGGAGAGTAGAATAGAGTCATACTGGTTACACTTTGGAAGATTTAGTACTGGGAGTGGTCTTTAAGGCTGGAATAACAAAAAACAAATTAAACAGATTAATGGATTATGTGCAAATGTTAAAGTACAGGTGACTTGGCACAAAATGGATATTTAGAAGCAATAAAAATCGATATATATGTATAAAACTGTTTCACTCATTGTTTTGCTTATTAATTAATGAATTTTATCAAATACAGGAAAATATTTTTGTTTCCTTTTAGTTACTACCAATTTTGATATACCAAAATGTTTACTATAAATGTATATATTTTTTAAAGTTATTGTTGACTGTCAGTGCAAATACCTTCCCCCACTCTTCCTTGAATAAACAGCATGGGATGTTAAACAATCATTTAAGTAACTGCCAACACAGACAGACATAATCCTAGTTTAAATTCTCAGGAAAAGGAGTGCAACATGGATCCAAGCAGCTAGAATGTGGACATATTCCACAATTTTCTACCTTCCCCCACTCTTCCTTGAATAAACAGCATGGGATTTCCAGGTAAAGTAGTGCAACATGGATCCAAGCACCTAGAATGTGGACATATTCCACAATTTTCAGATCTCCCCAGCATCAAAGGCAAGTGCATTTCCTGGTGAGACACTGAAACTTCTCTCATAATTAACAGCTGTAATAAAATAATGGTGATTGCATGTCATTTATAGTTGTATTTCTGAACTTTTATGGTTAATGAATATATACCTTGGAATATATGAAATAGGCAAGTAATATATCTCAACATTTGTACAATACAAACCTGCAGCATGTAGATTCATTTAGGCTGTAGTCTAGTTGCAGAAATCAAATATGCAGATTGGCAAAGATGTTTCCCGCACTTAATCCTGTCTTTTGGTGATGTGACATACGGGTGACATGCTTCACATTTTAGGAGTATATAGTCTTGCATGGTTTTAAAAGAGAGTTGCAAGATATCTCTAATAATCTTTAGCCAGAACAGGTGTTACTTGACATTTCCTTTTTCAACTAGCTTTGGGCACAGTCAGTACTTGTCTATAGCAAATAAATCATTATTTCACTTTATTGTGTTATCTGACAAAAAAGCTATCATGCAAAGCAGAAACAAAATGACTTTACCTTTTGGTGAAGACTTAATAGAAATCTGTGCCCACCTTTCCCAGGTGTGTATTTGTGCGTGCGTGTGTGTGTGTGTGTGTGTGTGTGTGTGTGTGTGTGTGTGTGTGTGTGTGCGCGTGTGTGTGACTGTGTGTAAATCAAACCTCAGAGAGTATCTATGTCAGCTACTTGGGCAGGGGCACAAAGCACTAGTTGGACAGAGAAGGTGCTGGAGGTCTTGGCTTGGCCACTCAGCTGAGATCTCAACTCTATAGCTGTGTCAGTGGGGAGTCTTATTGGGGACCCAGAGAAAGATAGAGGAACAAGCCCCAGACTGACTGTGCTCTCTGTGTGCTCTTTAGGGAAATTGCACTTGATGCAGAGAGCTGTATCCAGAAATACTGTGTGTGTACTTGTCATCTTCACAGTGTACATGGGATTTCCTCTGAGTACCACAAGTTCCACAGGGAAGAAGTATATTGTAGCTGTAGTAGATTATGCTACTAGATATCTTGAGGCAGTGTATATGTCCTCCATCAAAACAGAAAAGGTGGCAAATGCTTTGTTACAGATTTTCAGCACTGTAGGTTTCCCAAAAGAAATACTGACTGACAGAGGTGCCAATTTCATGTCAGACATGCTGGCTTGTCTGTGGGAGCACTGTGGGGTGAAGCACCTAATGACGACCTCCTACCACCCCCAGACTAACGGTCTGGTGGACAGTTTAAACTCTACACTAAAGACCATGCTATGGGCATTTGCAGACCAGTTTAAGAGGGAGGGGGATAAATATTTGCCCCATCTGTTGTTTGCTTAAAGAGAGGTGCCCCAGGAATCCAAACGTTTTTCATCCTTTGTCACTGTATGGGCATAGGGTGAGGGAACCTCTAGATTTGATTTGCAATGAGTGGGAGGGTGAGTGTGATTCCCACAAAGAGTATGTTGTGGTATATGTCCTAAACCTCAGGATAAGGCTCAGGGAACTCATGGGCTTGGCCCAGGAGAACCTGGCAAAAGCACAACAGCAGAAAAACATCTGGTATGACATGAATCCTCGAGCTAGAGAATATTCTGTGGGGTAGCAGGTTATGGTTCTCACTCTTGTCAGACACAACAAGCTGCAGGAAATTTGGAGGGACCCTTCAAAGTGGTAAGTAAGGTCAGTGGTATTAACTACATTGTAGAACTGCTAGGCAGGAGGCAGTTGCACAAACAGCATCTGTTAAAATGTCGAAAACTTACTATGATAGACAGGCCCTTGTGCTGAGTATGTGCAGTGGATGCCAGGAGGAGTCTGAGGGAGATCTTGTGACTAATCTGTCAGGCTCAAACTGACACCTCAGTGAAAGGGGTAGCAATATCCCAGCAGCTATACTCTACCCAGGTCCAAGAAATCTGAGAAATGAAATGTTACATGAGTTTGGGGATATGTTCACTGGGAAACCAGGGTGTACCCATATGATGCTGCACCAGGTGGATACAGGACCCCAAAGGCCTATTAAGCAGGGCCCTTATAGAGTGTTTGAGAGAGTCAAACAGACTCTGAGGGAGGGGATACAGGAAATGTTGGAAGTAGGGGTAATCCAGGAGTCCAGCAGTCCCTGAGCTTCCCCAGTGCTGCTTTTACCAAAGAAGGATGGCAGCACCAGGTTCTGTGTGGACTACAGGAAACTAAATAGTCACACAGAGTCAGATGCTTACCCCATGGCTAGGACAGATGAAGCCCTAGAGCAGCTGGGTAGGGCTAAGTATCTTACCACTAGTGATCTTACCAAGGGCTACTGGCAGGTGCACTTGACTCCCAACAGTAGAGAGAGGTCAGCCTTTGTGACTCCTTTCATCTTGTATGAGTTCAAGAAGATTGCCTTTGGGATGAAAAATGCCCCATCAACTTTCCAGAGGCTTGCAAATCATATCCTAGTAGGAGATTTTGCCCTTGCTTACCTGGATGATATTGCCATCTGCAGCCATTTATGGCAAGAGCACCTTCAGCATGTCAGGGAGGTGCTGGGTAGACTACACAGGGCAGGGTTAACCATTAAAGCCAGTAAATGTCAGGTGGGTATAGCAGAGGTCTCCTACCTGGAACATAGAGTGGGAAGTGGTAAGATCTGGCCAGAACCTGCCAAAGTGGAAGCCATTCAGGCATGGCCTGCCCCTGTTACCAAAAATCAGGTGAGGGCATTCTGAGGGACAACAGGATACTACAGAACGTTTGTCCCCTATTATAGTACCAAAGCTGCTCCCCACACAGACCTGACTGGCCAGATAACATAGCGTGGACCCCAGCATGTGAGCAGGCATTCCAGAAGCTTAAAGGAGCTTTGGGAGGACTCTCTGTGTAGGTCAGTCCAGATTACAGCAAATAATTTATTGTGCAGGTGGATGCTCCAAACTATGGGGTTGGAGCTGTACTCAGCCAAGTTTCATCAGAAGGAGAAGAGCACCCAGTGGTATATCTCAGCCATATGCTCCAACCCAGGGAGGAATGATATGCAACTGTAGAAAAGGAAAGTCTAGCCAGAGTGTTGGCACTGTAGAAACTTCAGCCTTATCTGTATGGAAGGAAATTCATTGTAGTTACAGATCACAGTCCCTTAACATGGCTACATCAAGCCAGCCATCAATATGCCAAGTTACTAAAGTGGAGCCTAGAGTTGCAGGCATATGATATGACAGTGCAGCACCTCAGTGGTGTTAGCAATGCCAACGCAGATGGGTTCTCAAGACAGGGAATGGAGTAATGTATTCCCAGATAGGCTCATTCCTCTCAAGCAACATTTCTCAAGGGTTACTTGAAAAACTAGCTTGAGTCTTCAAAGGAGGGAAGAAGTGTGATGGAAGGAGATACTGCCAGCCCAGTTAGCTGGAATTTTGTTAATAATTATATGTCATTGGCGAATATCAAAATGATTTATACAAGATACTTGTGTTACAAATGTATTAGAACTATATGTCATGTGTATATGAAACTACGTGTGTATTGAAAAGGTATTTGCAAAGTGCCGTTTGAAATGTAAACACAGTGTGCTCTTCTGGAAAAGAACAGAACTGTACATGCAATATTGCAACTGTTTAAATGTATATATTTTAACAGTGAAAACTGGGATACAGGAGGTTAACCTCAGTCTAGTAAATTTTAGAAAAACAGCTGAAATTAAATTACTTGATGGCTAGGCCATAAAAGATGGTATCTTTCTGTTTTCAATGCAGCAAGAGACAATGTAAATACTAGGAAACTTTCTGTATTTTCTTTACAGTAAAGTAATTACTAGTCTTGAAAGCATGAAGGAATGCAATTGTTTTATGACTTTCAGCATCTGCCAGAGGTCTGAAGAGAAGCCCTTGTCTGTATATTTTTACAGGCAGATGCTTAATACTGCAAGCTTCATCAATGGTTGTTTGGCCTGGTAACTAGCAGTCAGATGACAAGAAATGATGTCATTCTGCAAGCTATCCCAGAAGTAATATTTCAGATATTTAATTTGAGAAGTCTCTTAGTTAAACAGAACATTCTGTATTCAGTCTTGGACCTGACAAGAACCATTCACATCACATCTGCCTTGCTCTATTAGTAAGTTCTTAGGTTATAATAATTCTCTTAGATACAGTCAGGAATATAGTAAAGCTTAGTTTAGATGTTTTTTCTTTATATATTTGAGACTGTCCTGCAATGTTGTTTTAAATATTTCCTGTGGTTTTGAACTCTGATGTCACCGTGAATAGATATATTTAGCCTCACAGCAAGAGGTTCTCCGTTTCGATCCTCGGCTGGGGTGCCTTCTGTGCGGAGTCTGCATGTCCTCCCTGTGGTCGCATGGGTTTCCTCCGGGTACTCTGGTTTCCTCTCACATCCCAAAGACATGCTGTAGGTGTGCATGTGTGTGCCTTCTGTGGAAGTTTGGGCGCCGACACCGTACAACTCCACTGCCAATCATGAGCGGACAGGTGATCCACTGTGGTGAGCCCTAACTGGGACAAGCCGAAAGAAGAAGTATTGTCTTGTTCTTTTAATATTTATTATTAAATATATTTAAACCTTTCATTGTAACTGATCTGTGCAGAGATATTTAATTTTGAGAGCACTTGCATATTTACTTGGTGCCACTGTGTGGGCCACTTGTAATAGCCTTGCTCTTGTTCAAACTACCATTTGTGTTAATATTGATATTACACAGTAATATTGGACATCCTTTGTTAAGGGCCTTAAAGCAGCTTGCAGGATTGACTGGTGGCAGTAAAAACTACCACATAGTCTGGGCAGAAGGAGGCATAGTTAGTAAACCTGTGCCAGCCTGTGTGTGTGTGTGTGTGTGTGTGTGTGTGTGTGTGTGTGTGTGTGTGTGTGTGTGTGTGTGTGTGTGTGTGTGTGTGTGTAAATCAAACCTCAAAGAGTGTGTGTGTCAACTACTTGGGCAGGAATATGAAGCACTGGTTGGACAGAGAGGGTGCTGGAGGTTTTGGCTTGGCCACTCAGCTGAGATCTCAACTCTGTAGCTGTGCCAGTGGGAGTCTTATTGGGAATCTGGAGAAAGGTAGAGGAACCAGCCCCAGACTGAATGTGGTCTCTGTGTGCTCTTAAGGGAAATTGCATTTGGTGCAGAGAGCTGCATCATGAAATACTGTATGTGTACTTGTTATACTCCTAGTGTACGTCCCCCACTGGTCCAGTGGTGAGTCATCACTTACCTTTCATACACATACATACAGATCTGAGAAAGGCTGGCACAGGTTTACTAGCTATGCCCCCTTCTGCCCAGACTATAAGGTAGTTGAATCAACATTTTAGGACAGACTCAAATAAATAAAGAAAAAACATCTAAACTAAGCTTTACTATATTCCTGACTGTATCAAAGAGAAGTACTATAACCTAAGAACTTACTAGGGCACACTATGGTTACATTTCAAACAGCACTATGCAAATACATTTTCAACACACACGTCTGTACAAGCAGTTTGATATACACATGACATACAATTCTAATACATTTGTAACACAAATATCTTGTATAAATCAGTTCTATATTCACAAATGACATATAATTGTTTACAAAATTCCATCTAGCTGGGCTGGCAGTATCTCCTATTATTCCACCCTTTACAGGATAGAAATGTGAACTGACTGCTCGGTTTTTCAACAATGGATTGCCACTATTAATTCAACACTGCCTTCTAATGCAGCCATGAGTAATGAATGTTTTCAGATGGGGAATTGCATTTATACAGGATGACACTGCAGAGTCTGACATGCAACATCATCTGAGTTTCTCCTACCAATTAAAAACATAAAAAGCTTCAGCACATCAAATTCAGGATGTTCTAGACAAAAAGAAAAAAAATCTCTAATGTCAGAAAGAGTAGGATGCAAGAACTGCTGCAAATCAACTTGTTCTACCAATCAACATGAGCTGATTGGCTGTAAAACTTAATTTTGTAACATCCCACAAAACGTAATCAGCTGTTTTCAAATAACCTGCTCCTCCAACAGGCTCTTCTATGTGTATATAAAGAAATCAGTAAAATATGTTTACTGGGAAATACACTCAGGACACAATCCATGACATGCTAGAGGTGAGTCAGAAGCAGCAGATTCTAGCTCCAGTTACTGAATGGTCTGAAATTACTACCAGAAATACTAAAAATAAGGAGAGATTTGAGCCAGAAACATTCTAGCAATTCCTGGGTGCACTTTTAGCAAATTTGAATGAGTAAAGAAAACATACTGAAAGACTCATATGCTAACTTCTAGCCAAACTAACCAATGTATAGTTAACATGCTTCACAGGGACTAAATATTTTAGCTTATTGCCTGCAGATGTACTTCATAAATCTTAAATCAAAATTTAAATCAATAAATACTTCATGAATTTCTACAAACTGCTTCATCACATAATATAGCCTAGCTAAGTCAGACTCCAGGGTTAAATAAAAAGAACTTATAGCAATGACTGTACACTTTGAGTATCACATTCACACTAGCAGATAACCCACTCCATCACTTAATATCACTTTAGCAAGTATTTACTGAAAGTCTTCGCTCAAGTGGCTGAGCTCTTGTGTTTCCTTATGATTTGTAGAGCATTTCCAAATGCCTTACACTTGAACTTCCCAAACATTTGGAGATCGCTGTCAGATAACATGAATGCTATGTATAATAGCACAGAGTCCAAATACTTTAAAACTACATTTCAACTTTAATTAGAAATCCAGACTTCAACAGAAACACAAAACACATATAACAAAAGAGCTCATAGTTTCATAGTTGAAAACTTTTTGAGATATAACCTTTGTAAAGTAATTGAGATAAACTTACAAGACAAACATAGAAGGGAGGGGGCTGCTATAACCAATCTCTTCAAACAGATCATTAAAATATTTAGTTTAGTTTACTCTTTATTGGCCAATATACTAAGGAGCCATTCTAGTATTAGACCTAGACATTTTTAGCTAAAATATTCTTAAAGGGCATTCCTAGACCATCACTAATGGCTGGAAAGCTTTGATAATTTTTATATCCAAATGAGTGACTAGATGACTCCTAAAAAAAAAAAATAAAAAAATAAAAAACAATATCATAATATCACATTTCAAGGAAGTTATAGTCAAAGTATAAATGCACTAAATGTCAGTTATGTAAGGCAGCCTAGCATTGTTATTGTGTTATGCAGGGAATCTGTAAACACGAGGCTCTGTCATTCACTCAGAAGGTGACATCAGCCAGT